>NW_025782621.1:0-65716 GCF_021130785.1 Homalodisca vitripennis
ACCAATAGTAAAAGGTCTAACTACAAATTTCTGACAAAGTATTTTAGAAATAAATAGAGAATTATTAAGGATTAAATAGCAAAATATCATTAAAGATGTATACTGTATTGCAAAATACCCCATAAAATGTTAAACGTGATATTCATATTACAATGAAATGAAGAACTGAAATAAATGTTCTTTTGGTGGCACTATGGATTGTAATTTTTGCTCGTAAATTTATCAGTATCCGTCAACAAAATAGCCAATGGGACCTAGTTACTCATAACTTTAAAAATGTGAGCCTCCTACTGGATGGATACTTCATGACAGTTTCTGGTAATCATATTTCTGCCAACGATAGGAAGCTGCAAAGGCGGATGTTGTGTCAGTATCGTTGTTCGGCTATCGTGTATCGGACGGATAGCAGTGTGGTTCGTCTAGACCATTGTTTGTTTGAGAACGTTCGAGATCATATCTAAATGATTAGTTTTATTTTATTCTCACCAAAGCAGGATGTATTTGTATAAGTTCAAATATAGTGGATGGTACAACTGTATATAAATTATTCTCTAGAAAGTCGCCCATCTTCCGGTCCGCGACCACACGAAGCTGCAAACGTAGATATAATTCGTAATTTCGTAGGTAAATTCCATCTCATTTTTTGCTATACGTTTATATTCGAATAAATATTTTCATTCAATTTTCTCGTACAAATATTATATAAGCTATATCAGATGTCAATAACTTTCTGTGACAAATTTTTATCAATATTATTCCAATACTTTAATTGTAGCATTTTAAAAATGTACCTCTACAGAAAGTATTTTTTATTTCATAATTATTGACCGGATGTAAATTTCATGTAACAGTTGTATAATGAAGTTTCAACAGCATTTTAGTTAGCTGTAATGAAATTGACGTTTCTTACACAGACTTCAAATAAAATGTGGTTTTTAAAATAAGTAGATTGTTTTATTTCCACATAAATATATTGTAGTTATTTGTTATTAAATACAACTTGTTTAATTATTTTATTTATTGTGTTGTATAAAATTTTAAAATAAAAATATTTCCAGATGTTTTTAAATATGAATATTGAAAAATTTTTAATATTGAGACTTTAACAATTAATGGGTGCTAAATCAAATAATGTTCCTTTCTTATGCACATGATACCTAAATAAAACTAGTCGAATATAACTTGTAATATGTAATATGTAACGTCTATAAAATGTAAATTGCAGTAAATTTGTCAATAATTGACAATTAAGGTGTATTTCCTTAGACAACATTGTTATCTGAGGAATTAACATGAAGCAAGTTTGGAGAGTGATCAGTTCTCAAATTCCCATCACAATCAATCCATTACTCTGTTACTCTGTACTCGCCTGTCAGGATTGAATGATGGGACTAATGGAGACAGCTCCATACATCACTGTGAGCACATAATTCCTCTAGTCTATGGTTAGAGCCTAAATCTACATTATAGACAGCACTGAATAAGAGTTCAGAGTGGAAATCACAGACATCAGAATGAATTTATACTGATTTTTTGTAGAACTATTCACTTTATAATACTGTTTCTAATTTATCATTTCAGGTTGTTTAATATCAATTTTACGATATACGATTTTAACTGTGCACAATGAAATAGAAAGATTATAAACGTTAATATTAAAGTATTTTAAACTAATTTAAAACAAATTTTTTTTATTTTTTTCAGAGGAAATAGAAAATGTTTTGTAGTTATAATGTGTTTTTTTCCTATATGTAGGAATCTATTTTGAAATTAGTTCACTTGGATCAATGGCAAACTGTAAATACAAGGCTATTGTGGAGTTATGGATGTGCTGAGGATTTATATGGGAGTAACCTGTACGGTTTACACTATTTATAGTTCCCATCTCACCCTCAACGAGGCCATCGGAGACTTCCGCCAGGGAATCGCCTCTCAGGGTAATGGTCGATATAAAGCAGATCTTAAAAAGCCAAATTTTTCAAACTGCAGGACAAGGCCGCTAAGGGAGTTTTAATCCTTTAGGACGGGATGTTGTCCAACGTCGCGTCGGTGGCCCCAGGTAAATCCATGGAAGACTTCTAATGACTGCATTCCAGTACGTTCTCTGGTAAGGAGCCAGAGGTGTGGGCAGATGTGCTGAGGTGTGGCACTTTTTTATAAATTGAAGTTGTCGATTGTGCTCCCCATTTCTGTTTCTTCTTCACCTTCCAGTTTCAACTGAGTCAAATCCGGCGCAGAGAAAGAAAATGTTGGACAGTAAAAGCGTTGGTAATGAAGATCATAGACCGATAGTGTTCAGGATACATAACATATGAGCTCTACAAGTACCGAATGAAACTTTTCATCTAATGCTCATGCTGTAATCTTCTTAAACAAAAAGCCAGACTCCACCAAACAACAATATTTCATTCAAATACGACGTGCATTTAACGTGAGTAATTGTACTGATGAAACAAATTTTAAGTCAACAGAGAAGTCTCGGTAAAATATATTTCAACTGAATTTGACGTACGGGAATATATGTACTTTTTTATATTGTAAACGAGGCTGATTATATCTTATTTAAAATTTTCCCGTAAAAGATCTTATATATTTATCTTGTAGTTTCTACATCCATATCCAGACAAATACTGACATTCTCTAATGATAGTTGATAGGTTTTATAAACCACGATAAAGGATAACAGTACATTTGCTTGGTAACAGTAGACGTGTCTAAAAGGTTTACCAGAAGATGATGGAAGAATATAAAACTTCTGGAAATTATCAAATAGTGGTGGTATGGCTCCGTTACAAACACAGTGTCATAAAACGACCGTGAAACTTGCAAACATTTTCCAGTACTGTAATAAAAATAAGGTTTCATACTTTTAAAAATACCGATTAAGAACATCTGAGAACATCTTTATAAACACATATTTATCGGAAATATGTTTTTACAATACGGATACACTATTCTTATCAAATAAAATAAAGATTGATTCTATACTATTAATTAAACACCCACCCAGAGTTCAGATAAAGGGAGCAACCATTATTTTATTATTGATTGGGCGTGATACATATATCTCCATTAGCCTCCGGCCATCCTGAGTGCGATGAATGGCCGGTAATATATAACCTCAGTGCCATATGTAACAGTGCGTTGTGTTCGGCTACACTAGTCACACGTAAGATACTTTGCAGTGGTTAACCATTATTTCTATTTCTATAGTCACACCTTCAGTAAACATCATGTTTGCTACAGATTACTTCTTACTGTATTAAATTTTAGTAGTCATCATTAATTTACTTTAAAAAGTTTACGCTCAAAATATAAGTAAACACAACAAAAAAAGGATTTTGGTAATGACTGATTGGTTTTTCTTTCTGCACTTTCATAATTTGTATCACAGGATTTTGCACCATTGACAGCTATTTTTTAACTAAAGCCGGAACACCTCAACTTACGAAAGAATGTACTGGCTCAATTATTTCTTTTATATACATCCAGCAAACAAATCTTCCTAATTTGTATTGTTAAACCTATTTGTGTTGAATAGGAATGCCATTGGAAAATAGTGCAATATAATTGTTATAAGATAATCAATTTTCAAGAATTGGGTAATGCCTCATTTTTAAATCGAATTAACATATCTTTTTTACGTCTCTTACTATAGTTTAACGAAGGTGCAGAATTTATTGTTACTACTCGTACTAACAGTTTTTTTCCATGATTTATTATGGAAACACCGTTATGGACTTATAAATACTTAACGTCAGATAGGAAACATGGTCCTTTGTTTTTTATCATTTTATATCTACTGTACTTTTCCTGAAGTTTTTGCCTGACCAAACACTCTCAATATGTATACATCTTTAAACCCAAAACATTAAATGTACTTCATTCAGTGGTTAAACAATACATTTCGCCGAAGAAATGTTACTAAAGGAGCAGAATCAAATATACGAGACACGAATCGGAATAAGCGGAGTGTTCTTTCGGTCCAACTGTCAAAGTAAAATCAGTGAGATCGACTGTGGATAGGGAGCGCATTTTTGTAACATTTATTTGTGAGGGTTGGAATGTCTTGAAATGCAGCCTAACTTGTATTTATCTCAAAGAGGTCTTACATAAAATTAGAGATTTGCACTCTCGAATTAGGTGTACATTCACTTAGATGTATATATCTTTAAAGATAATTACGCATTTGTTGATACTAAAACCTACCTACCTTCAGTCGTAGGTGGTTGGTAGACGAATGCAGACGTATTTTGTGACCTGTATTCTGTAGTTAATCTTTAATGATTAGTGTTGTGTATAGTTTTTGTTATTATGTGTAATGTTTTAGAATTAGTGAAGTTGACAGAGCACATGGTGATTGTGATTCCTAACTTAACGCCATGCCACAACGCTTTGGAATTATTTGTTTATTTTAACCTAGTTTTGTAATTATGTATTAGGTTTAGTTTTAACCTGAAGAAGAGATATAATTATATTTTTTTATATATAATATTAGTATAGATAATTCATATAATATATTATATATAATTAATATACAATACACACACCACACACACACACACACATATATATAAAACTGATTGTTACGTTAGGACTCCTATTCCGAATTAAGTCAATGATCGTATGTTCTAAAGAAAGTAACTTGTTTGTCTGTATGTCTGTTTATCCGTACGATATGACAATATCTGAAGAATGACATGGCCTATGGAATTAAAATTTTTTTATCAAAATGCATTTCAATATAAGCGACATAGAGTTCAGTGATGGTGCATTTCATTATTTTGAGTTTAGCTCCTTTCCAGAGTCAGTGTACTTTTTTTAATTGCATAAACTATGTCAAAAATGAGAAAATTCCATGTTGAATAAATTTTAAAACTAACTCAATATATTCATAATAATTTCAAAAGGTGATATATTAACCCTGTGTTTCTAAATGAAATTAGCAACAGCAATTGACCGTTGCCATGGAACTTTCAGCGAAGCGTATTACGTGACTCAAACTATTATCAACTGTGTCGTATTTAGTTCATTTATAGCGAAAGAAAAAAATATATTAGGTTAACTAACCAACTAATGCACCTTTATATTGGTATAACGCTGTTTTCTAAAATAAGCTTCAACTATACTGCAAATAAAGATACAATGAGTTAATTATAATAAGCCTCAAAATTGCTAATTGTTTTATATTATTAAAAAAGTATTATTAAACTCTCTGTGTACGTCTATAGTATTTTCCCTCTCATATCAGAAAGTGTATTAGAAATAAAGATTACCTTACCTTAAACAAGAATTGTGCAACGAGCTGTAATCGTCCTCATTGCCTTTATTGACTCGTTGTAATTGGGCAGTAATCTTCTCAACCCAAGCACGTTCCACTTTGTAGGTATTATTTTTTTTGGATTTTTTTATTGCTTTCTGTAGAAAATGAATTTGATTCAAACTTAAAGTTCATGATACATTTAAACAAAGTAAGTTATGGCTTTGGTTTTTAAAACTTTTTGTCATGCGTAAGGGTCATAATAACACATCTATAAAATTATCTTCAAAAATCTATTACCAGTCACTTTAGTCCCATTTTAATTCAGTATTCACAGCTAAAAAAAACTGGTACTGCAGGTATTTTAAACTATACATTCATGTGAGGATATTCTTTCCTCTTACATAGTTCGTATCGTTCAGAATAGAGACAAAATAGAAATAAAAAATATCAGATGATTGTACTTCTAAGATTAACTTCAAGAACTATAAAAAAAAATAAGGACTAGGAGAGGAAAAGGATGGACATATCAGAAAGTCTAGGTAGTAAAATGTGATTTACTGAAAGCTTGCAACCACTTATAAATAGGGGGAATATGTTATGTACTACTTTCCAAGATAGATTAAAACAGAGACGGGATCTAGAGTAATCCTCGAACTCAACTATACAGGAAATCCTTGGAAAGTGTACGTTCTTTGAGGAAGAGCCGTAACCGCGGTTATAGCCGAAATAAAAACGACTGGTGATGTACCTTGGGGGAGTCTCGTAGTACGGGGGTCGTCGAGGTCCTCGGCCAGGGCAGCGGGGAGTCCAGGATCACCAGAAGTCTTGGGTAGGTCTTGTAGATGGAGAGCGGTGGACAACAAGGGGAATGATTCACTCCGAGAGGGTAAATAAAGTAACTATATTGACTTGAAATACATAAAAACAAAATAGAGCTGTATAAACGTGAAACTGTTCATGTATTGGGGTGGAATGCGGGCAGCAGCGTGTGTCCAGTACGCCGCCGCCTGCGGAGAGAAAATAAAGAGCCGCGTCTTCTTATCTTGAAGGGGTTGGAGAAGGGGCTGCGAGTCGGTGACGTCATCTCGGGCCAGTAACAACACCAGCCGTTAACTAAGAAATAAGTACTGAACATTCCCCCCCCCCAAAAAAGGACATTTTTTGACCCAAGTAAAAGAAAAAAGAAAACGTTATGATTGAAGAAAATTTACCATTCGTCATGAAACATACCTGAGTCAATTTATCATTAATTAAGAGCTAAATATGAATAGAAAATGGAGTTATATGTACACTAAGGAGATTATGACTAAACATTAGGTAAAACAACCAACTTATTTACAGGACGGGTTACAATACCTGACGGGGTTTTTCACTTGGACCACACGAACAATGTTGTCAGAGCTAGGTAACACTTTGATAATCCTACCTAGGGGCCAAGTTAGAGGATCACTATTGCTAGAGTACATTAATACTAGGTCATTTTCCTTTACATTTGTAGTTTGTTCAGTCCATTTTGGGCGTTGGATTTGCGAGTGGAGGTAGTCTTTCTTCCAGCTCTTCCAGAAGTGTTGAGTGGCGCGAGACACTTGTTGCCAACGAGATAGAAGATTGAGTGGCTCGGAAGTGATGTCCTCTTCTGGACGTGACAGCAGAAGATCTCCAGTGAGGAAATGGCCTGGAGTCAAGTAGTTGAAGTCGTCGTCAGGTGATGATGGAAGTGCGCAGAGCGGCCTGGAGTTCAGAACAGCTTCAATGCGGGCATAAGAATGTCGAGAATTCTTCTGAAGTGAAGTGGTGGTTTTGTATTATTCTCTTCAGATGATGCTTGGTAGACTTCACTGCAGCTTCCCAGAGACCACCAAAGTTCGGAGCACAGGGTGGATTGAAGTTCCAATGGATTTCGTTTCTTGGCTAAGTGGTCTGAGATCAGTGGCGTGGAGTTCTTGAGTAGAGAATAAACTTCTTGAAGCTGACGAGCAGCACCAATGAAGTTGCGGCCTTGATCAGAATATATGTTGCGGCATAAACCTCTTCTAGCAATAAAACGGTCGATTGCGGGCTAGACAAGATTCAGTATTGAGAGAGTGGACTAGTTTCTAGATGAACAGCCTTGACTGTCATGCATACAAAAAGAGCAATG
This sequence comes from Homalodisca vitripennis, assembly GCF_021130785.1. Taxonomy (NCBI): domain Eukaryota; kingdom Metazoa; phylum Arthropoda; class Insecta; order Hemiptera; family Cicadellidae; genus Homalodisca; species Homalodisca vitripennis. Next base: position 7,404 of record NW_025782621.1, read on the forward strand.
TAGCATTTAGACAATTTTGCGTTTCTTCTAGTACTTTCTTTAACAAGAAAGGGACCAGCAAAATCCAATCCAACGTTGGTGAAGCATCGCGTTTGCTTGAAGCGAGAGGGGGGCAAGTCTGCCATTAGGGGTTGTGTGGGTTTTGCTTTCATTCTAAAGCAAGTGAGACATCGAAAAAATGCGTTTTCGGATGAGATTTCTCGCACACCCGGAATCCAGTAGCGGCGTTGAATAAGAGATTGAACTATTTTGGGACCACCATGAAGAGAGTACAGGTGATAGTGATCACACAATAGAGTTGCGAAGTGACTTTGAGAAGGAATCAAAACAGGGTGCTTCGAAGACTCAGGCAAGGGAGAAAACTTCAGTCTACCCCCCACCATGAGGGTATCAGATGATAAAAATGGTGTGAGTTTTCTTATCGAAGGAGAGCATGGCTTTCCTTGATTGACTGCTTTTATTTCTGGAGAATAGTGTTGCTTTTGAACGAGTTTTACACATTGAGCAAGGGCTCTTCGGTTCGTTCATTTACAGATAAAGGACCAAAACGTTTAGCAGACTGTCTGGATCGGATGTTATGAATGAATCTTAGTACATAACTCATTGCATTTTGTAGTTTAGTGAGTGAAGAAAATCGATTTATCCACTGGTACAGATCGTTTGGTGGTATAACGTTAGTTGTTAGCGTATTGCTAAATGGTGTTTTCTTGATCTCAATTACTTCAGAGGAGCTTTTTCCAGGTGATACAGGCCAAGAGGAAATTTCATTTAGTAGAAAAGAGGGGCCATGCCACCAAAAGCGGGTGATCAAGTAAGCCAGAGGGCATCAGACCTCTAGTGCCACAATCTGCGGGATTGTTGTCTCCTGAAATGTGACGCCAAACATCAATAGACGTGTTTTCCGTTACTTTACAAACTCGGTTTGAGACGAAAGTTTCTAGAAGGTGCGGAGGTGTTCCTTATCCAACCAAGAACATTCATTGAGTCTGTTGAATAAAAAGATATCTGATATCTGTAGTTTGGTGATAAGCTTCTGGTTAGCTTTGACCAGTTGGGAGAGGAGCAACGCTGCGCATAATTCCAAGCGGGGTATCGTTAGTGGTTTGAGTGGAGCAACTTTGGTTTTAGAATGCAATAGGCTACATCCGGTAGTTTTTTTTTTCACATTCGACTCTTAGATACAATACCGAGCACATGCCTTTCTGAGAAGAGTCTGAAAAACCTATGAGTTGGACGGATATGTACGTACTGAGGATATAGCGAGGGATATTTATTTGTGACATAAGTGGAAGTTCTTTGACAAATTTATCCCAAACAATGTGTAGATGTTTTGGGAGTGGATCGTCCCAGTCTAATTTTTCCAACCCATATTTGCTGAAGCAAGTGTTTTAGTGTGAAGATAACTGGACTGATGAAACCGTTGACATCATACACTCGGGCAACTTGAGATAAGACATTTCGTTTGGTCGGAGTTTTATTTACAGGGGCAATAGCGTAGTGAAAACAATCCGTGGAAGGGTCCCATTCAAGTCCTAGTACTTTTATGGAGTGAATGGATCCAAGGGGATGTGGTCTTTCTCTGTGGTCAGAAGGGATGGTGTTGAGAACGGAAACACTTGAACTAGCCCATTTGTGAAGTTCGAAACCACCAGATACGCAGAGTTGATTGAGTTCATCAAACAATTGAAGGGCTGCGTGTTCCGAAGAGGCACCACAGACGATGTCATCGATGTAGCAGGACGAGTTTAGCACTTCTGCAGCATTGGGGTAGTTAGGACCTTCGTCGAGAACTAGTTGCTTCAAAGTTCGAAGGGCGATGAAAGGGCTTGATGAGAGACCAAAAGTTAATCGTTGAAGTTCCCATTCTTGGACAGGGCCAGAAGGGTCAGAACGCCAAAAACAAATGTTGGTATTTGCGGTCAGAAGGAGCAACTTTTTATGGCTCGATAACATTTGTTTTATATCGCATGTCAGAGCGATGGGGTGCAATCGAAACATAGAGATAACAGTTCCGATGTCGGCTTGGAGCTTGGGTCCCGTCAACAGCAATTTATTAAGAGACTGAATTCGTGTCACTTACTTCAGAGGCGTTAAAGACAACTCGGAGAGGTGAAGATGAAGATGATTCTTTTACAACTCCGTGATGTGTGAGGACATATGGAGAGGGCTGAGGGGCGAGACACATGTGACCTAGGTCAACATAGTTTTGTAAATTGTCTGAATAATGAGCGAGATTTCCCGGCTTTCTTTCAAGCCGTCTTTCCTGTTGGAGATACTTGCGAAGAGCTATTTCTCGTGTGGAGCCTAGGTCAGAGGGGACGCCATTTTTGAAGGGTAATGAGGCTACATATCGTCCGGTTTCGTCTCTATAGATGGGTTGATTGATAATAATCTTCACAGAACTGATCAGCGGGACTGAGGGGTTTTGGAAAATTGATTTCTTCCATTTCCCAGAATTGTTCAAGGAGTCGATCAGTGCTTGGAGACGATGAAACAAAGAGAGAGTTTCGTTGGTGAGAAGGTGATTCCATGAGGACATCACCCATGAGAAACCCAACCAAATATTGTGTGCAGCGCGGTAGGCTGCCCTTTGATGATGGAAAGTTCATTGGTAAGCATGTCTGTGAAAGCTTGAGCTCCAAAGAGAATGTCAACTTTAGCAGGATGATTAAATTCAGGGTCTGCTAGATTCAAAGAATTGAATCTCTGCCTTAGAGATTCTGAAAGCGGGGCTGTAGGAAGATTAGATGCTATCTTAGAAATGATAACTGCATCCAACTGTAGTTGGACGTCGCTGTTGTAGCGAGAGGCTATGTTGCAAGTAACGAGGCCTTTTGTGTTTATGCCACATTGATGACCAATGCCTGAAATGTTAACATTACACCTTTTGATAGGTAGTCGTAAAGTCTGAGCTAATGATTGAGTGACAAAGTTGATTTGACTACCTCCGTCAATGACAGCTCTGCACGTTTGCCAATGACCTAAATCGTCTTGAATGAGTACTTGAGCGGTGCCTAACAAAGCAACATTTCTTGTGTTAGTTCGCTGAGACTGACAGGACAGTGTTTGAACGGGTGCGGTTGTCTGAGGTGTAGGCGCGGCGGCGTGGAGACCCGCTTGTCATGGAGTAGAGAGTGATGTTTTCTTACTTTTACAAAATCTACAACTCGCATTTGAAGTACACGCAGACACATGGTGTGACCCAAGACATGAAAAACATCGTTTAAATGAGCGCACAGAATTATAACGTTCATGTAAGGGCAAAGCAATAAACTGGTCACAGCGGTAAAGTTGATGGTTATTTTTACACATAGGACACTGAGAGGCAGGGCGACAAGGCGACGAGTTAGTCTTCTCTGAATGTGAAACACCGTGTTGAGCTGAGAACAACGCCTTGCGGGGAAGGGGTGCGGGTGGTCTTGACGTAACTACACTAGCTTTGTGTGTTTCTTTGGTGAGTTCATAGACGGTACACTGAGCGCGAAGAAACTCCATAAGGTCTTCCAATATAGGAAACTGTTTGGATTTCACTTCTAGTTCAAACGCTTTTCTAGTATTATTGTCTAAGAGGCGTAAAGCTAGTTGCAAGAGCATAAAACCAGACAAGTCACTGATATTAAGACTTTTCAATGCTTGAACATTTATGTGAAACACATCTACGATCTGTCTTAGGCTACTTAGACTAGGGGTCTTTACAGGTTGTTGATCAAGTATTTTATTAAGATAAAAACTAGCTAGGAGGCGTGGATTAGTGTAGCGTTCCACTAGAGTGTCATAGGCTAGAGTGTAGTTAGCTGGATCAAAGGGTATGGCTTCAACAATGCCCAGAGCAGGGCCTTCCAGTAAGCTTTTTTAAATAACTAAACTTTTCAATAGGGGCCATGGAGGTATTGTGGATTAAATTATCATACAGAGATCTGAAGGAGTTAAACTGCTCTAACTGTCCACCAAACTTACTTATATCTATTTGCGGAAGCTTAGGTTTTACAAGTGAGGTTTGTGAGAGATCTACATCGACAGTTTTAGTCTTAGTAGCTACAATAACATCATAGGTGGCTTTACATTTATAGTACATGGTATCAAACTGCTTGAAGGCGGAACTAGTATCTACAGTGTCCTTGGGGTCATCTAATTCAAGATTAAGATTATCCATCTGTTCTGAAAGGGCTTCAAAGTCTGAGTACAAAGACTTTAAATTTGAATACCTAGCGACAAAATCATTAGTTTCACCTGGAAGTTCCTTGATTAACCCTCCAGGTGCTGACATCGCGTAGCGCGATGTTAGCGTACCTGTTTCCAGTGCTGACCTCGCGGAGCGCGATGTCAGAAACGCGATCTCTTTAAACCACGCTAGTGGCTATATATTACGGAATATCACGAACTATTTTATATAGTATTAAACTAGAAGAAATGCGGAACTCGTTATACTCTATGGAGCACGTCTTTGCTCAAAGACCGGCGCTATACGACAGCTGTTTCTAAGCGTATGTTTATTTCCAAGTCATACGGTTCGGTCGTTCTGTTTATTGCTGTTCCGTCGTTGTTTGCATCATACCTTTGGTGTTGTAGTTGACTATTACTGTTTTATATTGTGTTTTATTGTAAAAATGAGTGAATTAAGTAGGTCTAGTGCAATAAGGAATGTGAAAGGTGTTACAATGTAGTACACAATGTTTCAAATATCACTGATTTTTTACGTGTTACAATTTATCGTTTTTTGCTCTGAGTGAATTCTGTCAATATGTAAACCCATAAGATGTATATACTTTTGGGTTCATTATTAAATTACCTACAACTTGTATATCTTGGATTTTTATTTTCATAACTTTGGTGAAATGATATCTAAGCTCAAAGTGAAAAAATAAAAACTTTTTTTTTTTTTTTTGTCAAGATTTACATTCAGCAATATTTTACCATGTAAAGGTAAGTCATATAAGTATTATTATCATATTCTGTGATCTTTCCTGAAAATAATGATATATAATATGTAGTATTTACATTAAGGTAACAGTATATAAAAAAAAACTTTCTAAACGCTTGCAAACATACTGAAAAATGCCCAGCACTTAAGGCAGTTCTAACCAGCACTTGGAGGGTTAAATCAAAACACAGCTGTAACTTTTGAAAATACCTTTCTCTCTTTTTCACACATTGTTCTAGTTTTTTAGTAGCCATATTTTCAAACACTAATTAAATACAAAATGTGAAATACACCCTACATAAGACAGAATCCTTACAAACTAATTTAGTAAACCTTGACAAAAATAAAACAAGTAATCTTCAAACAAAACATTGACACAGAAATAATATTAGATAGTGGAGTGATTAAGAAAATAAGAATGATTCCCTCAGTGATAGAAAAATTATTAGTTTTAAATAGAAACAGCTGACAGATAAGTTGCTCAAAATAGATAAGAGCGTCCGGTCGGCGGACAGAAATACTCGATCAGCTGAGCGACAATCACATAGCGGGCCGATAAGCAGCGCAATCAATAAACATAACCTGCAGTTCTGTACCTGTCTGTCTGGCTCTATAGTTCAGTTCACGAAACTTAGCTTAAATGCTAATTTTATTTTTAATGCTAATCAGGTTTGTTTCATGAGGCGGTTGAGTTTTGATTTGAACTCAAATTAAATGTTAAAACTTAGTGGACTGTTTTTTGCATGAAACTGAAGCGTTCGTATAGGACCAGCTGATCCGGCCCGGAGGACCAAATGTACGTTCTTTGAGGAAGAGCCGTAACCGCGGTATAGCCGAAATAAAAACGACTGGTGATGTACCTTGGGGGAGTCTCGTAGTACGGGGTCGTCGAGGTCCTCGGCCAGGGCAGCGGGGAGTCCAGGATCACCAGAAGTCTTGGGTAGGTCTTGTAGATGGAGAGCGGTGGACAACAAGGGGAATGATTCACTCCGAGAGGGTAAATAAAGTAACTATATTGACTTGAAATACATTAAAAAACAAAATAGAGCTGTATAAACGTGAAACTGTTCATGTATTGGGGTGGAATGCGGGCAGCAGCGTGTGTCCAGTACGCCGCCTGCGGAGAGAATAAAGAGCCGCGTCTTCTTATCTTGAAGGGGTTGGAGAAGGGGCTGCGAGTCGGTGACGTCATCTCGGGCCAGTAACAACACCAGCCGTTAACTAAGAAATAAGTACTGAACAGAAAGTAATTGGGATATTTTGATTTTGACACACTTGAACCAAGGAAGGGTCAAAATAGAGATATGGTACGCATGTTAGTTACTCCCACACTTGAGGCGAGGTACATCACAGTTATTTTACCTTACCATTACTAAGGGAAAGTATAATAAATGGTATAACACTATTTACAAAAATATTACCTAAACCCCCACACAACTAATGAGTACCAGAGAAAAAAAAAACAATGAGGGAAAAAACCTCGCAAAAACGGATAATACAGTAACTAATTAATTATACATGCTATGCTATAGGCCAACAGTAGATATAGCCTACGTTAGTTGCACAGCACGCGGTGCAAAGGTGGGGTAACTGCAAAAGGCAATGCGAAACAAAAAAAGTTTCATATAGTTATAAGCTTATAGCTGAGTTAATTGGAAAATATTACAAACAGATTTACTGTGTATAAAAATTGCATAGTAAAGTTAATTAATAATATAAGGTAAAATTATAACAGAATTATCAAAAAAAATATTTAATTACTATAAACAAACAATTTTCCATTATTATTTTAATCTATAATTGTCATTCTGTAACTATATAATAGACACATTACGCATAATTTTACAATAATCCATAATAATTTTGCAATAGCTACAGCTTCACACTTTTTGACGTCTCAGCATTGGCGCCTGAAATATAATTCACTTAAAACCAGTAGTGATCATAAACGTGCAACGCCTACTAAATTGCGTGGTAAGAAACGGGGTAGGCTAGCAGTCCAGATATTAAGACAAGGTAGTCAAACTTTTACTATATTTTTAATTACTGTTATGAAAACTATCTTAACAGCTTTTTTACAGAAGTAGATTCTCAGAGCTGTATATGTGCATATTTGCTTGATGGAGGAAAAGAAAATTAAAGGTTAAGACATAAAAATACTAAGACCGAAGTAAATTGCAATGGGGATATATATATATATCCATATATAAACATATTTTATAGATCATAGAAGAGGGTAAACTCAAGGTCTAAGTTGGAAATATAATTACTTGCCCACGATATTACTTGCAACTTAAAGGTAACTGCTAGTAATACTAAAGTTTTTGAAAAAAACTCAATAACTAATCAATATTGTACAGTCACTTTATCTTACAACTAAAATTGTTGTTTTCGTTATACTGAATTAATCTTAAATAATAATAATTCTAGATTAATAATGCCTGTCTGGCATAACTACGCTTTGTACAGAATATTTTGTTGTTATTTTTCTGAGTACAGATTTATATCGTTAAAAACAAACCAACTTCAGTGGATTATTAAAGCAGAATCAATTAAGTGTAGTTTTAAGGCAACTTAAGAAAATTAACAATTGAATTATTTATACTTGTATTAGTAGAAACTGTAAGAATATGATTAAATGAAGACTTGTAAGTACTCCAATATTCTGACTACGTGTTTAATGAGTATATGGGAAAATGTATGTTCAGTAAGATGGCCTAGGAGTCGACATATTTCACTATGTAATCAATCAACTTGATACGAGTTGATATCGGTAAGAAAATTCTCCAAAGAAAGGAAATCGCTCATCAGCCCCGCTATATTTTGTAGAGGTGTAAGGGGAATTTTTTTAAGTAATTAAATATGTGTGGTGAAAAATTTTATCAGCTCAAACTTTCTTAGCATGACTCGCTTAAAAACCACCATCAGAAACGTATATAATCAAGGTCAATAAGCCATACATAGAAAATATAAACTTCTTATAGACTTAATATTTAGTTTCCTGACTCTCATGTAACTATCATTTGTGTATCTGACTGCCGGGCTTAAGTGCCTCAACTTAGGAAAAGTATAATCCATGAAAAAAATTATCTTGTCTTATTTTAAATCCTATTACTACAATCTGCAACCTCCACCAAAAATAGCGTGGCTGACAATCGATTTCTTTGTGAGCAAAAAGCTCTCTAAATTGTGTGCTTATACATTCAAAATAGCTCCCGGCTCCTGGACTAAGAGTTCCTACGCTTGCAATTCCACGTGCATAGCAAGACTTCATTGTTGTCTCAGAGCAACTACCAAAGAGCGTAGCCCTGTTTATTGGAGGTTTTTGAAGCTGAAGACGGTTACGGCTATGCCTAGTACTCCTAGAATCACCAAGCAACGTAAGTTTAAAAATACTTAGTCATAATATGAAATATGTTTGTTATAATATATCTGAATGAACAAAAGGTTGTTGTATTTAAATTATAAGATTAATAATTAACGTACTTTGAGCCATGATCCAACTGAGGTTTTTTGTTATATTAAGAACTAAATTAAGCACTATAGTTTACTGTTACAACAATCTAGAGTCATATTATACTACATATAGATAGTTAATCGGTTTTATTTTCACCGCAAAGTTATATTATTGCCTATTCTTTTTTTATATCTAAACCTCAGCAATGGTACAAGCCTTGAATAAAATTGCATTTTTAAAATAATATAAACCATAGATGAGTTTACATTACTCATTGGCATGCAAATTTCCTAGATATATTTTTTAAATACGTCACAAGATTTTATTCAGAGCTACGTGTGCACTTCAGCACATATACAAAGTTTATATGTATATTATATTTCCAGATAAATATTGATTTTTAAATGTTTTTTTTTAACAATATCAGTATTTATATAAAAAATACCTTATTTACTTGATATATTTGCTGAAATCTTGTCAAAACGTATCAATGTGATCATTGTAGAGAATACTTCTCTATATAAAAACGCAATGGACTCTTAGATTATAATCTGCAATATTTTTTTACTTTTGCAAACGACCAACTCTCTTTTATACTTTTCCGATCTGGGCACATTTGGACGCACTGGATGCAACTTTTGATAAGATCCCACAATAATTGCATTACTAAACGTGACGTTAAATTTTTAAAGGAATTAAAGCGTCAATTTTTTTTTTGTTTCAAATACAAATTATTCATAAAAGAGTTATTAGAAGTAAGTTTTTTCAACTGGAAAATCATTTTAATTATGCATTCTAGCGTATCTGTGGAGAACAGGGTAATAAACCCAAGACAGCAACATCACCACATTCACAGCCAGGCGACTGTTGACCTAAATTCATCGCCCTAGTACTCTAAGTTTATGAATATGCAACTCTAAAAACGTAATAATAAACCGATTCGTGGACTAAAATAATACTAAACTTCATTTTTTTATAGTTTAATTGAAGAAAAATACTAAATAATTAAATATTTATAGAAAAAGTTGGCTAAAATCGTTAAGTTATTGTGTAACTAACTGTGTACCACTATTTTTATTTCACCCATTCAGCATTTGCATAAATCTAATTCATATTTACAGTTTAATGCAGTGTAATATATTAATGTGTGCCCCTTACAAATATAGTGCAACTAAACGTGAAAGACGTATATAAAATGAGATACATACCTTGCACACAAAGAGTGACACATGAATATGTCTAATACTAAACAAGGTTAATTAAATAGCCTATGGTCGGTTAGCATAGAGGTTTTATGACATAAAATACTTAAAAGTATCCAGATTTTATTTAATATTCTAAGATATTACTTAGGAAAGCAGTTGAAATACTACTAAGTAATCAATCCAATTGTAATACATAGTTTTTAATTTACCAACAGTGAATTAATCTCTGTTTTATTATCGCAATGATGTAATTTTTTATGAATTGTTTTCTTTATTAGATTCAAAACATAAAAAAGTTTCAGGCGATCTCGACAGTTTATTTATTAACAAACATCAAATTGCAGAGATTCTCTGAGGTGTTTGAAAAATGATGCGTAAAAGCTATTTTTTACTTCTACTCATTTTAATAGAATTTATTTACAAACTAAAATTATGTCATGAGATGATTGTATTAAAAAGATGTTTTTAATCGACTGGTTGTATAATGTATTGTTTATTAACATAATGCAGTTGGTATAATATTGAAAACACGTAACACCAACCCACGTATGTAAATGCTAATAATGTTTGTCCGTTTTATAATTCGATAGCGGCCGAGGTAACTTCGTTTGTATGTTAATTAGTTGAGCAATATTGTTTTATACCTACGGTAGACTGCCACAACGTCATGTGAACTGATATAGATGGATATACATTTCTTATCATGACTAGTATTATAAAATGAACAAATTATTATGCACTGCAATAATATAATAAAATCAGTTACTTTATTTATATTTGTAGTGAGTTTTCATACAAAGTAAACATAAAAATATCATATAGGTACTTTCAGCACAGAGAATGATCATTCCTCCGTAACATAATAAATGTTATGTTAAATAAAATAACTATTATATCCGTAATGATTTAATTATGTGTTTTAACAAATTATATCTGATTTGTATTACATAACGTTCTTTTAGCCTTTATTATTTCTCTTAGGTCAAGCACTTTGTAAATTGAACTTCCAGTAAGAACCTTTGCGCTGCTTCCGGAGTGACATGGTATTCAGTATGGTTATGGTTACGGAGTAGGGGCCGCCTCCTACCGAGATCCACGAGGAAGAAGTAGGGAATACATCTCAAGTCATGTCTCCCCGGAAGAACGGGAGGTCAGCTCTGAACCAGCCTCTCCAGTCAAAGTAAGGAGGGGTTGGCACTTCTTTTAGCATTATTTATAATCTTTAGTTAAATCCTCATCTCCTTTATGTTTAAATGGCAATGAACTGATATCTTATGTCTTCTGGAAGCAAGGGAATGATCATAGTTTGGAAAATAAAATGATGTCTTTCTTTAAGGTAAAATAAGGTATGAAATAATTAAAAAGGAATGATTACTCAGCTAAACTATTCCAAACTAAATTTTGTTTTATGAAATTCTGTTCTAATCTGTAAAACCTACGACAGGTGCTCGAGAATCTTTATATAAATCGAAATTTCATACGTTCTTTACATAAATATTACCAATTTAAGATAATGAGGACGAAGCACAGCACTAGGCTCTCATCCGTTAATATTTTGGATTATCTGGATCCTGTTGTTTCCTACATGAATCATAAGATTAAATTTTCTTCAATTCGGGGAATCATAATAACACATCCATCCAGAATTATCAGGGATCAAATATAAGGGCTGAATACATTATCATTATAGGTAAAAGTCCTGATTAGTCCTAGTCCTTTACATCTAATATGTACGTCTGTTGCTCCAACATAATTTTGCAATTCCTACTAACTTGCAGCACAATGACATCGGCAGATTTGCACAAATCCCATATATATATAAGACTTGTTTCTTGATATATTTTTCGTTTTAATAGTCTTCAAAAGGATCATTATTAGTATACTTTGGATTTCTATTCAATACCATAACGATGTAATAAAACAATTTTTAGTGACTGTATGTTAGTCAAACATACTGAAAAATATAAATTTTCTTTTAAGTTTTTTTATCAATCAAGTCCGTGACATTATGCTTTAGAATTATTGCTTTTGATTAAATATCCACAGCGTGTTTCCTTATACATCTGATATTTGTTTTATGGTTGTATTTTATTGATTCTTTTTAATCTGTGGAGTGTTTTGTGCAGTTGAGTAATCTTTTTTTAATACATTAAATAAAAAGATTTTGAAACCTACGATTAATTTAGTAATTCATAACATAGATATTTTATTGTCCTACGTGATTATTTCGCTAGTTCTTGGTTCTCAGAGAACTATAGCTTTGTATATTGATTAAAAGAAACAAGAATATCACCGAAAACTCTGCTTTAAGTAGTTGTGGCGATAATGGAAAAATGGAAAATATTAATTCATCAGATATCCTGCAATAGTAGAAAATAAATGAATAATCAAGGTTAATGGTATACATGATGTTTTTATTCAGGCTTTTATGCATCAAAAGCTTGTCAAAATTGAGCAAATAAATAATCCTAATAAAATAAGAATAATTAACAACGATTTTCTTTAAAGCCAAATTTTCTGTTTCTAAAATATTTTTAAATCAAGAAAATAAGATCCAAAGTTTTACCATATTATTTCATTTCTGCTTTGCAATTTGTGACAGTAATAACGGAATAAAAACTTAAGCAAATATGTAACTCAAGTGTTACCTACAGACTGAAATACGTAAAAGGTGCTGCAGAAGTACATTTTTCAGGTAAAATTTCAAATAAAATGTTTCTAGTGTTAATAGTCACACGCGAACGTGCATTAAGAACTTTTCTTAACAATATGAGAAAAAAACATATATCTCCTACCTCCCCCTCTTGGACAGAGCTCATAAGCCAAGCGTTATCTCTTTTCAAAGTGAGTGGAGACGAAATATTTTTAACACAAATATTTATATAAAGAAGGATTACTGCCTAAATGTTCTATCTTCTAGTAACTTTTACTTAGATAATAACGACAAACTTGGATTAACATGCCATAGTCAAATTACGTTACGTTTCTTTAGGAAACAAAAGTATCAAAGTTATAACATCTTGATTAATTTTACATATTATAATAAAGTTCAAAATTTCTACCTAATTTTAAATACTTCCATTATAAGCAAGTTTATAACTAGTAAGAAATGAAAGTAATTTAGATTATAAGAGATTAGTTTATAAGTACATTTTGCACTTATCTTTTAGTGTTAGAGAATTCTATAAAATATATTAATATACTCTTATGAATATCTAGGAAAATAATGAAATGAAAATGTTTAATTTTCAATAAAAATAGACAAGGAAGAGAAACAAAGGAGAATGAACTATTACAGTAATAAAGCCAGTTGATTGGTCAAGTAGTGATCAACAATGGGATGTTATCAGTTGATTCTCTCTCTCTCCCTCTCTCTTTTTTAACAACGCTCTAGCTATCAGTTTGATTGCTTGTATTGTAGCGTATGCCCGTTATTATCCTGTTTGTCTAAATTGAGTGTACTGTAAAAAAAATGTTTTTGTAAATATTATTAGTATTACAACACATTTTATATTTTGCAAATAATATGGTAACTATAATGTGGAAGCTTACGAAACATAAGTATAACTTTGCCATTATTACTTTAACTACTGTATAATTGGACTTTGTCTATTAAAATATAAACATGGCAATCTTTAAATTTGTGTTCGTAAAATACCGTTTGATTAGGTCAAAAGTAGTATCGTCTTACAATAATTAGTTTTCCAAAATATTAGTGTATTTTTGTAACAATACTAGGAGAGAGTAAATGAAAATATATATATATATATATATATATATATATATATATATATATATGTCATGGAATTTATTGAGCGTTTATTAAAGTCTGCCAATAAAAGAAATAAAAAGTCAGTACACATATCAACTAACCGATACCTTTTTTAGTTACTAGTTATGAAAGAATGATAGGATCCTTGTATTCTATTGTAGCCCTAAAATACCTTCTTTATACCTTAAAATTTTAATTTTGCAATAGGCATTTATTCCAAAGTTTTTTCTTTTCATAAAAACGATCATACTACCATACTACTATATGCAAATTTAAAGAACATTACTTTTGTAGTGATGGTTATTGCAGAAGTGGTTTGGAGTACTGCAATTCATTTTATTTTCTGTACATTCGTTTCGGTTTAAAATTCAGTAGTGTTCGATTATTTATTAAAAAAATTTAATACGTGGTATAAACTTAAATCTATTTGTTTTTGTGTTATGATGGTTTTTATATTTACTTTTGCATTTCTGCTTCTAAATAAATCTAAGTGGCATTTTATTAACCACTGTGATTATGAATGGGGCAATTATTACTTTATGGTATGTGGATAAAATATATTCACCGGCCTCTTTGTCCCAACAGGAAGTTTAAGTATGATTCGATTCCTAGTCACAGTAATTCCCACAATTTATTTTTTTCATTTTCACGCGGTTGTTAGGAAAAGGAAGGTCTTTGCATCTCCAAACCCACAAGCAATTGCTCTCCTCTTCATTTCCCAGTAGTCTTCAATCATTGTACCTCTGATATTTTAGTGCTAAGAAAAGCACTTTGTCGACTGCACCATATATTTATCTTTTCCACGCACATATTTAAATATTACTCGCGATTAAAATATTATTTCTGTTTGTAAACATCTATATTTGAGATATTTTCGTGATTAACATTATGTAGGATAATATAATATCGGGAAGATATTTATTTCGTTTCTAAGAAAAAATATTCCTTATATTTCCTTATAAAATATTCCCTTACAATTTTCTCATATCCAATCAAAGATCTAAACTAATATAAAAAACTAGACACTAAAATGTTTTAATGAATTTAAAGTGTATTCCAATCTTATTCTAATACAAACATTTTAAATGTTTTAAACACATGAATATTTAATGTTTTGTTTGTAATTATAGAAATATAACATCATAACAGGCCCACAAGAAATTAAAATGTTATTCAACAAATGTTTTATTTCCTTTGATTATCAAGAACAAGCTTTCAACATAACGTCAGCAAAGCTTGCGTTTTGTTTCCGTCTCTTGCAATCTAAATAAAATAAATATTTGGCAGTCTAGTACTGCGGTGTTGTTCATAATGAAATAAAAATAACTTATAAATGAATACTAATAATAAAATGTAATTAACAATAAAATGTTTAAAACCCCCAAGAAATGACGTATTAAACAATAAAATTAATACATATTTGTATATAAAAAGAATTTATTACACAACAGTACAAAATATAAAAATATTTAAGAATACATGCAAACTAGGTTTTATAAGAACTTCAAACTTCAGTGCAGACTCATAAAAAGCCTGGACGTCTTCTTTTTCTAGTAGCCAAATTGCTTTTTGAACATGTTTAAGGTTTTTGAGTTTTGAATACTTTGAGGTAACATGTTAAAACTTTTGGACCCACAGAAATAAAACTCTTTTATGAATATACCTGTAGTTTTATTAAGTTTTGGTCTTACGTCAACAGCACAAGCAAAAACACGAGTGCAGAATTAAATAGGTTTATTTCCAGCATTTCCACTTCGGATATAGAATATTTTCAAAGCTTTAAATACAAAAAGGTGTTTGCGAGATAGGATGGTAAATAATCAGAATAAAGGTATCGGAATAAACCTCTATGAGCTTTACGTGTGATTATTCTCATAAAATATGTTTTGTATACTTCTATTGGTTGCAGTGTGATATTGCTAGCCACACCTCAGACCTCAATACCATATATCAATCTTGAATTACAAAGGAAAATACAAAACTCGGAGTAATTCGTCATTTAAGTAATTTTATGAAAATTAAATGTTCTTAGGCTCTTTCGTAATTGTGCTTGTAACTGATCAATACGTTGTCCCTAAGAAACATTTTCATCCAAAGTTACATATAAATATCTATTACGTGCTATATGTTTATTATCTGTTTAACCCTCCATCTGATGACTATTTCACTCTAAAATGATAGGGCGTTTTCAAGCCATTTACATGGTTTGCTAAAAAAATTATAAAAAAAATATAAAACAGTGAGAAAATACCAAGTGTTATACATCAAATTGTTTGTAATAATATGTTCTACAAGCTAGTAACAAAAACAAAAACTTACCTTATTTTTCAAAAAAGATTTTTTCTTTTCAGCTGGGCAGATTGATTAAAAAAAAAAACTTTCAACATTGAGGTGATATATATGTACACTAACTTGTTGCAATCTAAATTCCAAAATATACAAAATGTTCCTAATTTAATTCTGAGTTGAAAACACATCACATAACTTCTATAAAAGTAAAAACACTAACACTGAGAACTTGAAAATTGAAAAAATAGTACATGGGGAAATTTGGACTATTATTGTAAAACTTCAAATTTTCATTGTTTTTTCTCAATAAACCACTCATAACTGTTATTATTTTGGTTGAAATAGAAGCATAAAAATATCTAATGTATAACAAAATTAAACCATGAGAAAAAAATATAACTCTTTATATACATATATAACGGCACAGTAACTGTGGCGGGCGGCGGCGCGGCGTAGTGCAGTAGCGGTGCGGCGCGGCGCAGTCCAGATCAGCTGATTGTTACATCCCCTCTACATTCCAAAGACTTCCAAACATCGATTCCAGATATGCTGGTAGGAAGGAAATTTCTTCCTCTTTCGTACTATATAAAGTACGACACTATCACATATCTCGTTATAGTTGTATTTTGACGATAACTAACGATTGCACAGTGCGACTCTATCAGTACAGGCGGGTCTAATTGAGTCGCACTATGCGATCTTATCAGATGGAGGGTTAAAACAAGGTACCTTTTGTGAATTACTATAGTATAATTAATTTTATATTGTTAAATCTGCACAGATTTTAAGTAAACCACATTAAAACACAGACTATTAACAGATTGTTAAAGGAATAAATTATTCAATATTTATACACTACATTGCTTAATATGTACTTAGTATGAAATAATATAAATTTTACAACATTTTAGAGTTTCAGTAATTCAAACTATGTTTGTTCTCTGACCATGTATGAGAACACTTAGTACAAAGCCAGCTTTTTTATATAGCTTCTATGAGTTCGTTAGCCAGTCTTAACTTATAAAACATTTCAGGATAGTGATAATTCGTATGTGAGTAAAATATATCTCGCGTATTTCACAAGTCAAAACCAAACGGACAATTTCCATATAGTTTTGCAAGTAATTTATGCAACATTTATTCTTCTATACCTTTAATGCAGCAGAATTGTAGCTCTTTAAAGTTATAGCAATATTTATTTAATATAATCATTATAAACTAATATTATATAGAAAGATTTTGGATTGATAATATGAGTTATGTTAATAAATATGTTTTTATTTTAAGGTATAAATTTATGCTTTGTTATATATTATATATACTATGGTATGTATTATGATCTTTACAATTATACCAATATTCCTGTATTAAGGGAAATAAAATATCCCTATCATTGCGAGTCAAAAAATACGATAATTTTTCCAGCTGAAAAATAATTTCGATAAGTATTAGGAGTCCTACCATATGTGGAGAAGAAGTTAATAACCCGAAGAGAGCAGCACCGCTAAATTCACAGCTAGGCGACGGTGGACCTAAACTCTTCATGACATAGGACTCTCAGGACGTAGTAAACTTCTCCAGATCATACTAAACTTTCCTGATTATAAATTATTTATAAAAAAATATTATATTACTACATAATTATTGTAAAAAAAATATTTTTTTAAAATTTTATTTCCGTTTAACCAAATTGTGTAATATAGTTCTTTTACACCTACTGTGGAGCATTTGTATAAGTCTAATGAAAATTTACAGTTCAATGAAGTGTGATCTAGTAATGTGCAAGAGCTAGTAAACGTGAAAAACTTGCGGAAGATAATACAAGATACACACCTGGCATATAAAGGTCGACGGATGAAAATGTCAAGTATTCAACAAGGTTAAAAAAATAGCCTTAGGTTGAGTCGTATAGAGGTTTCTTGACATAATATTCTGGTAATTGTCCTAAGTATATGCTTTATGTCGTAAAGTATTATATTTTAAAACACATGAGTCCTCTAAACCGTTGTAATTAAATGTAATGATTTTAGCCTTAACTTACTAAAAGTGAAATAATATCTTTTGAGTACGTATATTATGTCACTTAAGTCTATTAAACTAATAGCTAGTATTTATTGTACCATAATCTTATCAAAAATGATTTATTCATGAGATCGGAAACTAAGCTAATCACTATCCTAAAAGCTAATTTTCTTAAAAGAAAAGAAATTCAACCTACCGAAACCCTCCAAGTATAAGTCTTTGGGAAATGATGCGTGATCCCAGGATTTCAATTTACTAAAATTTCAGTTGAAATGCAATAGTTTGAAATAGTCAAACTATTGCACATAATTTACAACTCTTACATAATTTTTACAACTTTACTCTCATTTGACATGCAAAAGCTATTTCTATTGACTTTACTTCGCTTTTGTGCACCTTATTCTGTATGATTTCAAACATCCTAGGTATTCGTTTATTACTTCTACATGCGAAGTAACACGCGATAGTATGACTTCTGACTTCAGGTCACTTTATTGGGACCATTCCAAGAGAAAGTGTTTTTTTTACAGGTAACGTTAATTTTGCTCTCCTCGCTGTTCTATGCATTTTAGCTTCCTAAGTGTAGAAAAGTTAACCACTAATATGTAGAATTCAAGAAAACCTTGGGTTTCTATTTTTTAGGCTCGTTTTTTGATATCTTATCGGCGAGAAAACCTGGTACGCACAATGGTAAGTTTGAACCCAATGGTGCACCTATGGTGTTTTTTAAAATAGTGCTCTAGAGTGTA
The DNA here is from genome assembly GCF_021130785.1 of Homalodisca vitripennis. Classification (NCBI taxonomy): domain Eukaryota; kingdom Metazoa; phylum Arthropoda; class Insecta; order Hemiptera; family Cicadellidae; genus Homalodisca; species Homalodisca vitripennis. The sequence goes on from NW_025782621.1 coordinate 25,819, forward strand.
CCTAGTACCCATTATGTTGACATCAAATCTTCTGAGCACTTGTATAATTATTATTTTATGTATTGCTGGTAAGGAGGTCTGAGAACTACAATTCTCATTGCATCTTTTAGTACGTGTTATTTTCTATACTGCTGTTGATTGAAAATTATAACAAAAGTATAGTAGGGATATTGAGTGCGACTTATTATTTTCTCAAGTTTAAATGTGGAGATATATCCTGTCACCGACATTGATTGGGACTAAATTCGAATTAGTATTTGATATATTTTCCATAAATACCCTTAATGATCGCATCGATCCTTTGCACTATCTCTTCAAATCGACATAGTTTAGGATGATTTACAGGACAACATTCCCAGTTCATTTTTTCCCTTGTATTATGAATATAGTTATGAATTTACGAGACATAGCTATAAAATCATTTTAGAGATAAAACTTATAATTGTTTTTAGACAGTGAATTTAGGAACCTATCATAACTGAAATATTTTATAAAGTAAGCAATTGTAGGGAAAATCTTAACTTATTAGCATCAATTTATTGGGTACCTCCAATTTTATCCGCAGTAGCTTAACAACTTGAAACTCTACACAACAGTAACCTTATCTTCATCTCTGGTTAAGGATAATAAATCCCTTCGGGAGAAGTTTTTTGTCTTCTTTTATCATTTATATATTTTATTTTTTCACAAAGTTGTATTCTTCTCACTCTTACCTATATATAATTCTATTACTGAGCCAACTGTGTTTATAATTTGATCTAGAAACAGATAATTTTCTAGATTCCGGTCTGTTCAAGTTTAATTGAGCCGTCGAACATTTCATGGTAAAACATAAAACTTTGAACTCTTTGAGAATTCAATTCATTAGTTTCTTATTCTTATGAGGTAGTGTAATAGAAATTTAACCTATTTACACTAAATTAATTGCGTTTTAAAAGGCACGGACTGTGTGACAGGATTAATATAGAAACGAAACAGGTGTCCTTCCTAATATTATATGATGTTAATATTACTGGTAAATTCTTATGAAAATAACATTTAATACTTTAATCATAATAGCTACTATAGGAATTTGTATGAAACCAATAATGTAATTTATGATAACTTTTTAATTGGCACTATTTGAATAAAACAAAATAAAACTATGCAATTAGATGATTTGAGTGAAATACGTGTATTTAAAATCAATTAGTTGTGTAATACATTAATTGTATATCAACAGAAATGCAGTTAATGTGTTATTGAAAACAAGTAACAGCAACCCATGTATGCAAATGCTGGTAATGTTTGCCAGTTTCATAGATGAAGAGCAGTCGATGTATCCTTGTTTAGATGTTAATATGTTAAGCATTATTGTTTTATAACTACGACTGACATAACCTAGTGTAAATTATTGTATGCTATAAAAACTAATCTCTCCTCTCTTACTCTTTCCCCCATCACACCCTCTCTACCTCAACCATTTCTCTCTCATTCACATAGATGTAAATACTAGAAAATGTTATTAAGAAAGATTAAGTAAAAAATGTCACTGTTCTAAAAAATACCGGTTAGGCTCCATGTAATGTAATGGACAGAGAATTTATTATAATCTCTCTCTCTCTCTCTCTCTCTCTCTCTCCTCTCTCTCTCTCTCTCTCTCTCCCATCGGTGTTCTTAAGCGCCAGTCTTTTTCACTTATCGAAGAAAGCAAAGTTACTAAATAAGTATAGTGCCAAATCCTTCATTAAACTGTGAAAAATCTTATTGGTCTACATATATTTTATGTTCTAGTTTAGTGTACTTATATCATTATGTCTAACTGGTATTTAAATAACACATCCAAATTATTTTACTAATAACTAGGTTTAAAATAGTATATCAGGTACGAATCATTTATAGCCTATAAAGTTTTATTTTAAGTACAAAACTAGGAAACTAACCGTTTATCATTGATTATAATTTAGTTTTTTTAATATGTAAACTACTAGCTATTACACGCAACTTCGCACGCAATTTTAGAACCGAAGTCGTTATAAAAAGCAATAATTATGATATAATATGATGGGAATCCTACAACAATTTTAAAATGTAAGTAGGCATACATCAGGTAGATATTATTAAGTTCATGGTAAATAGTATCAGAATTTAAAGTAATTATTATATTATGTTTGGGGCGTGTAGGAGGATTTCTCGTTCTAATTAATTGTATACATAACTTCACAGCTGAATCTGCCTTGTAATCCCGATCAAGAAAACATCAATCTCGGATCACACAGGTCTCGGAAACTTATTTTCGTCAAAAAATGTATATTTCCAGTCCTTGTCATATATTTTAGGTCTAAGATATTTCCAGTACCATAGTAGAGTTTGCCTGGTTGTTCTGACGAAGACAAAATATACATAATTACATAGGACCGAGTTGCCTACTTCGGTTAAAAAGTGCCTACTTAAGACCGTTTAAATTCACTTACCTACTATGTCATAGGTTAGCTTGCCATATTGCCTCGATTAAAATACTATATACGTTCGATTATATAGTTTCTTGTAAATCTATTTTGGTCAAACTCGTGTTGGCATTGTTGAGTTTGCTAGGACTGAAAAGCCTATTACGACCTAGGGGGAAGTCCTACGTACTTCTTATGTACTTTCGGTATAAGGGGGAAATCCTTATTAAGGTATGCAACATTCCAAAATAATCGTTAATAAAGTTTTACGTTACACTTGTTTTTTGGACAAGCCAGGAAAATAATGAATCATTAAGGTATGTTAGTATTCATTTCTCTGTTTTCCGTAAGCCACTGTTAAAATTTAATATCATAATGTCAAGGAAGCCCACCAGTTTAAAGTAACTTATGTGAAAACATTCATAACTTTGTTCATTAAGGTTAGTTTTATAACAGTATTTAATGCATTAGATGATTTTAATTCATCACTGGCGCAATCTGGAGTACAATTTATATATTAATATTTTATTTACCATCTGCATTACATTACCAATCAAGCACTGTTTACTTATTATTGATAAAATTTAAATGCAAACAGATGATTCAGAAAGTTTGTCGAATTATAGCTGTCAACAGCTGTTTAGTGCCACTTTAATTTGAATTATGAAACGTTACTACGTTTCATTCTTATTATAACATTCGAATGTAAACAAAACTAATTTTTCAATTTGAATTTGACTTTATTTAGTGAAATGAATGTGTTATGGGTGCTAAAAAGCGCTATAAAGTGTTGATTCAGACCAAAAGCTATACTTATAAAAGCACAATCCGTATAGCAGTTTTCAGCGTGATTCGAGGACAAACCTCCAAACATCTAAACGTACAAACATCCAAATATTCAAACTTTCGCATTATTGTAATATTATTGGGATAATACTAGGTGACGAGATTAGTTTATATAACAAATCATAAGACATTTTTTTAATTATTTATTGCTATAGAACACTGTTAGTTGATAAACGTGCAGATAACTAAGGAAAATACATCGTATATGTGATCATATACAATAGAGAGAAACAATAAAAAAATGATTGTATCATTAATAAAGCCAGTTGATTGGTCAAGTGGTGAACAACAATAGGATGTTATCACTAGCCTCTCTCTTTAACAAAGCTCAATATTATCAGTTTGATTGCCTGTATTGTTGTGTAGGCTCGTTATTATCATAATTTATAAAATCGACGGAGCATTTAAAAAAATTACATAAATTATTACATATTTCAAAACTTTTCGCTATCTGTTAGTAAAACGATATGATTCCTTTTTATTACCTTTCTCAAACATTAATAATTTTAATACTGTTTAGAACTAAGGGCATTTTTATAAATTACAAATATATTATAACGGCTGGAACCGCTCGTTTCGTTTATTCTCACATCCAAGCACTCCTTAGTTAATAATGCTAAAATTATATGTAGGTAAAACCTTTTTTTATTGCTATACACCATCATATTATACAATCTTATGATATATTAATTTTAAATTATATATCTTCGTTTAAATAACCGGTTAAAAGTTGTTATTAATTAAGCTATAAATATGTTCTATTTATGTTTAATTAAAAATTAGACATAATAACTATTAAAAATCATTATTGCCGTTTCGATTATAAATTTAGGTACCTTTACATGTATATAATAACAAATGCATACATGATAAATACGTGTTTGCATCCCAACATATCGTAGTGGAGTCAAAATGGGATTAATTGAAATTTTCTTATTTAAAGGTTAATAAAGTATGTTTCTTTAAAACGTGCTTTATTTTTCTAATAAGAAATTGTTACTACTCCACGAGTCCTTAGAGATTTTACAACTTTTTTTACATTTATTATCATAATGCAAGAAGTTATTGTACTACAATTCGTTTTTATCTGTACGCACACGCACACACACACACACACACACACACACACACACACACACACACACACACACACACATTCATGTATGTATGTGTGTGTATATATATACATGTATGTATGTATTTGTTTATATTTATATATTAAATAATAAGGCTATTGTCATTTATACACATTTGATTAATGTAAACAAAAGTCGTTTGACAGGTATTTGGTCTTCTGATCATGTGTTAGTATAGCTATTTAAACACATATGTGAATGAAACGTCCCAAATACAAAATAATTGAATCGTAAAAAGTGAGGGCTCTGTGTGTAATGGTAGTACATTCACCCGGCAAGTCAGAGAACCGTGTTCGAGTCCCGGCGGAGCAAGTACTTTTTGTGATTCAATGTTTTAATTGAAAAAATAAAGAAGGCTATTGCCATTTCTATACATTTTATAATTGTATATATATATATATATATATATATATATATATATCTATATATATATATATATATATCTATATATATATATATCTATATATATATATATATGGGTGTATATATAAATTAACTGCAAAAAGTTATTTTTTATCAGTACATAAAATCCAAATTTCAAGCGCCAATTCAATAATACATGCAATAAAGAAGTAGACAACTGTCATTAATTGACGATCATTGAATAAAACACATAAGAGCAGGTATAGTGGAAATTTTTATCTTCATATTTACATTGCAGTTGTTTTAGGAGAGGGAGGTGTTTGCATTTCTAAACCCGCAAGTAATCCCTCTCCTCTTCATTTCCCTGTAGTCCTCAATCATTGTACCTCAGATATTTTACTACTCAGAAAAGCTCCCTGTAGATTGCACCATATTCAGTGGTGGCGGAGTTTTATATTTGTAAATTTATATACATACATTTCCGGATTAAAATGTTTGTTGTATTTTTTAAATTTCCCTACTTGTGAGATTTCCATATTTTCCAGATACAAAGTTATTGTTTGGATATTCATGGGTGTTTTAAGATAAAAGATTCCTTATCTAACACTATTATTAACGATAAAATCAATCAATACAACTACAGTTACATAAACTACACACCAACGTAAGAAGCACAAGTAAAGGATGAGACTCATGGTTTTAACAGACGACTACTGTACCCTATTATAGCTGGCGACTTGCTTATAAAGTTTAACCATCTCTTTTAAACTAAATTATTGTGCTTAAACGATTTTCCAATACAAAACTACTCGAAAAACCGATTTAAAGAAAGATCTATAAACAGGAATTCATCATCCAAAACTCTTATGTTATGTGGGAGGTTTACTAATCTGACATAGTAAATCCTTTATAATTTTTTCTCTCTGCTGCAGGTTCAAGTAGTTATGTATAGGCAAATCGTTTAATTTCTGTTTAACCCGAAATACACGCAGAAAGAATTAAAAACTAATGTAGTAGAATGAGATCTTGAATATATAAAAATAGTATTTAATTCTATGGTTCCTTACGAAGGTGATAATCATACTTCCCACTCCTATAATGCAATGCTAAAACTGGATTTTAATGTTTGGTAGTAATAAGACAGGCTGGAATCTGCTTATATGCAATATATCACTGTTTTTTACATATTGTAGACAGAGAACAATTAAATTTTACCAGTTCCTCGAGAGACAAGTTAGTATAATAATTTGTAAATATCAATTAGCGGATATGAGGATATTTACTAAGATTTAGGGTAATTTAACGCTGGAGGTTTGAGACAGAGTCAAAAACCAGACGCTGCAGTAAAATGACGGTAAACTGGAGCTAAACTCAACATTAAACTTTTACAAACACTTTTTTACCATAGCTACGTTATGTTTAGAGAATCGATTGCTCCACTGTGCTTAGAGATCGTGTCAGAAACATCATAGTGCACTCAATTGTGCACCTTACGAGTTAATGAGCCTACTATTTCATATATGTGTAGGATCACAGATTTCGTATAGATGTTAATGTTTGTTTTGAGCTTCTTCGGTGCTAACTTTCTTTGGATTTCTTCAGCCTATCATAACTCCTAAAAATTCCAAGAATGACGTCTGAGACATTGACAGATATCATACGATTCAATAAAAGGAAGGTAAACTGGAGAAAAATTCAAAATTTTAATAATACTTTTGTTGTTACAATAGGCAGCCTTTTTCTCCTTCCTACTCAAAGAGATAAGAAATAAATAGTAAAACCTGTAGATACCAGCTATTTAGCATCTTTTAATTATTTAACAAGTAACTTTAGTGTAGTGTTACTACTTTGCTATAATTAGTTACAACGATATAAATTCTAAATTAGCAGTTAATTATAAGTGCCAGTGTAACATGTTTTACCTCAAGGAATTTAGTAGAATTTTCATTAATAAGTTACATGTAATAACTGGTTTACATTAATTTTAATTAAATTCATTTAATACATTTCTAGAAAGAGGTGTAACTATCCAGCAATGGGTTTCGCTGGTATAGATTATATTCTCTGTTATTACAAAGTAATTCGTCATACGAGAGTTGAGTTAGTGATTTGTCAATTGGCGGGGTAGCGCCGCGCGGTGCGATAGCAGTCTGTCTACGGGCAGTCAATAACACGTGATTGATAGTGCGATAATGGAGACTTGGGATAAATCACTTTATTCACTGCGGTAATGGAACACTTGTTATGATTGAACGACTTTTCAAATAAATCGACCGTTCCTCACTAAATACAGATAAGCGTTACAGATTTTGTAATCGTCCATCATTCCTCCTTATTTCATTTATAAACAATTCCAAGATTTAAAATTTGATATATCGACTTTTATATTATCTGTCATTAGTATTGGCGAGTCTAATACAAGTATACATGGATCTAGACATTTTTAGATGCGTATCAGAGACTATTATAATTACAACATGTACCATTTGCGCTGATCCAATCTATTGTGCTATTATGAACTAAACGTATACATCTAGTAATCAAAAGTGCTGCTGCAGTCGTAGATTTAATTTTACGGTAACAATAGATACTTACATTGTTGTCTCTGTTTTCTACTAAATGTGATTAGTTTTATTTTTAACTTTTAAAATCTAGTTATATTGAAACTTCTATTAATCTAGCAGATTCCTGACTGTATTTATACATCCAAACATTTACCAAAGTCCTGTTTTGGATTATTTAGTAATATTGTATATCCTAGGCGATTCCTCTATTTAAATTATGAAAGTGGATAGTCTGTACATATTGTAGTTTTTATAGTTCACACATAACATTGATAGAAGTTAGTTTATTGACTAAACATGATGATTTTACATAGATTGATTACTTGATCAATGGGGCACCAGTGGATGTCGTCCCATCGCTCTGACACCTGGCGTAGGAGCAGGAACATCTCCATTGTGACTCGAGAGGTCGACCCTTCTTTTGAGGTTCTAGGAGATGTTCTCCGAAGCTTCGATGTGTAGAAACGAACGAAAAGGCCTTTACTGCTGCCTGCTATGTGTCTGCGCTGAAAATTTGTAGCTCCTTTTCTACTTTTCGTCAGGCACTTGGATGCTAAAATTCTTCTTGAAAGAGTTGCTTCTAAATGCTTCGGTGTCTTCTAGACGGAATTCAATGGTCAACGGCACTTGCTTGCAAAAGCTCTTTTTGAAAGAATTTTTCCTAAATTCTTCGGTGTCTTCTGGATGAAATGCAACGGGCGTTATAGTTGGCTACCTCGTTGTGACCTGTTTCCTTCTTTTTTAAACTTTTTTAGGTACTTGCTTGCAAACAAATAAAAGTAGTTTTATTTGTTTGCAAATGGTCCTAAATGTAGCGTAAAATATAAATCAACCAATTCAAATTAAAAGAGACAATCGTTACCTTGGAAATAAATTAAAAGACAACTAATATTTTATAATTCATCTTCATTAGTTTCCATGGATTTGCTGATTGTAGAGTGAAAAAACTTTTTTTGGGGTCCACAAGAAGTTATGAGAGGCCTAATTTATAATGCTATTGTAAAATTTATTGAGGAAGTTTCTTCTAAATGCTTCTCAGTATTACCCCAAACTGTATATATGGACTGGCAACTGTGAATGAAGCTTCTTTGCTATATAGCCTACAGCTCGTTGACATTGCCGGTGGGAAAATACCTTAACAAACGGGGAGTCGGTTGACAATATAGCGCACATGTTAAATTAGTGATAAGTGTAGGAACATGTTTCTCAATAACCAATAAACATATCTGTAGTGTATTTAGTGTGAGAAGTACTAAGTTGGTAGGTATCCATAGTGATATTTAATGTCTGCACCAGTGATGTTGGCAGTATGTATTGTCAGGCGATGTAACATACGATGTGGTCTAAAAGAATAAAGAATGCTCATAGGCTGCTCTCCTGTGACGTCACATCACGCCACTACCCTACAACCAACGGTCCAAGCTGGCCAGCCAGCAGTCCACCCAGAGTCCACCACCAGACACCGTCATGTAACCTCCGCGTCCCGTCCGTTCCTTTACGAGCGGTCCTAGAGCAATGTTACTCTAAATGTGTAGTTTAATTATTCTTCCCGACCCATAGAGAGTACAGTGTCGACCCGCATACATTACAGTGGCGACGAGGAAAAACAACTGCAACAGTGGAACGTCCGCTTACAGTGGCAACAGTGCAACAGTGAATTACAGTGATTTAGTGCGGAAGGGCAACAAGCGTAATGAACACGTGCAAATAACCGCGAATGTGCAAGGACATTCCGGACATTCCAACGGTCGGGAGTAGTAAGGTACGCCGATCGATATAAACTATTCTTGGTGTAAGCAGCGCACAAGCTGATTTTAATCGTTGCAATTAATGCCGTTAGACGATTATTTTTACCGGGGACATTTTTAAACAGTTATTACGGAGTGTACAAGAAAACAAAATGGCAACTATCGGGTCTATGGGTTATTTTGATAGTGCGGAAGAATCGTGGCAGTCTTATATAGAGAGATTTGAGTTTTTTATTGATTGTAATGATATCGATAATTCCAAAGAAACTAAGCACTTTGTTGACAGTTATGGGTGTAAGGACCTATACGTTACTGAAAGACTTAATTACACCAGACAAACCGTCTGACAAGTCGTACAAGGAAATTGTGGACACTATAGCGAATCATCTGCATCCCAAGCCTTCTTTTATCACGGAAAGATTTAAATTTAGTAGGCGGAATCAATTGGATCATGAAACGGTTAGCGATTATATTGTGCATTTAAAACAGTTATCTAAGTATTGTGAATTTGGTGATAAATTGCCAGACTACTTAAGGGACAGATTAGTCGCGGGTCTGCGAGACCAACAGATACAGAAAAGACTTCTCGGGGAGGAGAACCTCACTTATGAAAAAGCCGTGCAACTAGCTACTGCAATGGAATTTGCTGAGAAGGGGGCGGCCCAGATGACAACTGCAGGAGGACGTATTCACCGGATGCAGAGCAGCGGGTCGATACCGAAAAGGACACAGGCGGCGAGCATCGCAGCGAGACGGTCATCGGACGGCGGGAAGGCGCTGGGAGACATCACCTGCTATTGTTGCGGCAAGCGAGGATCACACACAGCATCGCAATGTCGGTTTCGTGAGTACACGTGTAATCATTGTAAAAAGAAGGGACACCTTGAAAGAGTTTGTAGATCGAAAAATTATGTTAACAAACCTAATGAGAACAAACCAAATGTTTTTACAAATAGGTCTAAGGAGCTTTCAGCTAAAGGGAAACAGTTTTACAGCAATAAAAAGCAATATGTTTATAAAGGTAGGCAGCACTATGTAGAGGAAAGTAAAGAATCAGCAGAGTCCGGTTCAGATAATCACTGGAAACATAAAGACAATGACGATGTGTATGACATTTCCAATCTATTTACGGTTAAAGAAATATAAACTAAGATTAATAAAATTGAGCCAATAACGGTACAGTTATTAGTGGAAAGTAAGGAAATTGTATTTGAAGTCGATAGTGGAGCTTGTGTTTCAGTTATGTCAGAAAAAGATTGTAAGACTAAGTTAGGAAATATAAACATGTATCCAACTAGCTTAGTATTAAGTTCATATACACATGAAAAGATCAGGCCTTTAGGTAAGGTTATGGTCAATGTACAACATAAAGGTAAAGAGAAACAATTAGCTTTATACATCGTAGCTAATGGGGCTAATCCCTTGTTAGGGCGTGATTGGATGCAAGCATTAGATTTAACAGTTAGAGTGCCTAGTAATGTAAACAATGTACAGTCAGCCGATCGCACGAGCATGGTGGGGGTTGTGCCAACTGCAGGCGGCAGCGCGGCAGACGCATGCACGCCTGTCAGTGGAAGCCACAACACACCTGTAGAGGTAAACAAACAAACATCTGTCAATCCGTCTGTTGTCAACAACAACAAACAAGTAGAATTACTGTACAATGAGTTTCCCAAATGTATTTACGGATAAGTTTGGGATGTTTCAAGGGTGCACCAGTTAAAATTAAAGTTAAAAGAAAATGTAGTACCAAAATACTTTAAACCTAGGACGTTACCTTTTACACTTAAAGAAAAAGTAGAAGCCGAGCTGACTAGACTAGAACAAGAGAACGTTATTTCACCAGTAGATACCAGTGAATGGGGGACTCCCATTGTACCAATTATTAAGGCTAATGGGAAAATAAGAATTTGTGGGGATTATAAAATAACTGTAAATCCTTTCTTGGAGGTAGACCGACACCCGTTACCGAAAATTGAAGAAATATTTGCCAGCCTACAAAACGGAGAAAAATTCTCTAAAATAGATTTATCTTCAGCTTATCAGCAGCTTAAACTAGATGTAGATAGTCAAACGTATTGTACAATTAGCACACACAAAGGATTGTATGCTTACAATCGCCTATGTTTTTGGTATCAGTTCAGCACCGGGAATATTCCAGAGAATAATAGAACGAAACATTACAAGGTATCCCGGGGGTAACTGTATTTTTAGATGACATTCTAGTAACAGGTAAAAACAATGAGGAACACATGCATAGACTTAGACTAGTGTGTCAAAGACTTGAAGACAATGGGTTCACAGTGAGCAAGAACAAATGTAAATTTTTTCTGTGACAGTTTAGAATATTTAGGTTTTGTTATCAGTAAACAAGGGTTGCATACCGCACCTAGTAAGGTTGAAGCAATTGTCAAGGCACCTGAACCTCAAAATGTGACACAGCTTAAAGCCTTCCTTGGTCTTGTTAATTACTATTCACGTTTCATTCCTAGGATATCCACTATTTTAACCCCAATGTATCAGTTGTTAAGAAAGGATACCGATTTTGTATTTAATTTAGCATGTAAGAAAGGCACTACAAGAGATTAAGCAAAAGTTAATCTCTGCTGAAGTTTTAGCGCATTATGATCCTGCATTACCACTAGTGGTAGCCAGTGATGCTAGTCCATATGGCATTGCATCAGTTTTTGAGTCAGATTCAATACGACGGTACAGAAAAGACCTATATCATTCGCAAGTAGAGTGTTAAATAGCGCTGAGAAAAACTAATTCACAAATAGATAAGGAAGCATTAAGCATTGTATTTGGTGTTAAGAAATTTAGTCAATATTTATATGGTACACAGTTTTTGTTTAAAGACTGATCATAAGCCTTTAGTGGCTATTTTTGGACCAAAGAAAGGGTTACCTGCTTTCGCAGCCAGTAGGTTACAACGATACGCTTTGTTTTTAAGTGGTTTTCCAATATGAGATTGTGTATGTTAAGTCCCAAAACCATGGCAATGCCGATGGTTTATCTAGATTACCTGTAAATAGTGAGATTAAAGATGAAATCTCGGATGATGACCTTAATATTAATGTCATAGGTACCTATTTGCAGTGTTTAGCTGAAAATGACATACCATTAAGCTATGTAGACATAAAAAGAGAATCAATGGTAGATAGTGAAATCAAAAAGGTAATATCCTATGTAGAATTAGGTTGGCCTATTGTAACTGAACCAGATCTAAAGCCATTTGAAATTAGACAGTCGGAATTAACCTTGGAGCAAGGAATCCTAATGTGGGGGTACAGGGTGGTAATACCTAAAAGGTTCAGAATAAACATTCTGAACGAATTGCATACTTCACACATAGGTATTGTTCGCATGAAGGCAGTAGCCCGTGCATATGTATGGTGGCCTAATATCGACCGGGACATAGAACAACTAGCTAACAGCTGTGCAGCCTGTTTGGAGGAACGAGCAAAACCGCCCAAGGCTTTCCTGCATCATTGGAATGTTCCGGAACGAGTTTGGTCTCGAATTCATATTGATTTTTTTGGACCTTTTCAGTCCAAGTTATTTTTGGTGGTAAAAGATGCGTACTCTAAGTGGCCAGAGGTGTTGCCCGTTGCTTCAACGGCAGCTGTTCACACGATTGTGAAATTAAGGGAATTATTTAGTAGGTATGGTATTGTAGACCACATAGTGTCCGACAACGGACCACCTTTTACCAGTCAAGAGTTTAAAGAATTTTTGATGTCAAATGGTATCAAACACACGTTTTCACACCACCCATACCACCCAGAAACCAATGGTTTGGCAGAACGGTCAGTCAGAACTATTAAAAATAAATTGAAAACAGCTCTTCATAATTCCAAGGATTTAGAATTAGCTTTGAGTAACTTCCTGTTCACTTATAGAAATACAGTGCATTCTACTACCAATCTATCGCCAGCTCAATTAATGTTGGGCAGATCGCTAAAGTCTAGGTTAGATTTAATTCGCCCAAATGTTAAAGCAATAATGTCAGATAATCAAGAAAAACAACGATTGTACTATAGGGGTAGTAAAACTAGACAGTTAGCTATTGGACAACCAATCATAGCCAGAGATTACAGAGGTAGAAATAAGTGGATACCAGGTGTGGTAGTTTCACGATTAGGACCAGTCACGTATTTAGTTGAACTGAATACGGGCATGAGGTGGAAACGACATATCGACCAGTTGGTAGGTTTACAGTGTAGTCCGGAAATGTCTGAGTTGACAACAATGCCTAGACTCCCAGACGCAAGCGTGGCAACAGAGCACACGCAGGAAACGATCGATATACAGTCGCGGGACAGAGCGAGCGCAAGGTCGCCAGTACTTTTAGCAACGACCTTGCCCCCCTCTCCGCAAAACCATAACAATAACAGAAACGCTCAGGGGCAAAGCCCCAGCCCACGTACAAATGTAAACAATAACAGTTCCAGCGTTTTCACACCCAAACAAATGACACCTGTTAGACGATACCCACTAAGGGATCGTAAACCTTTAGTCAAAATGGACTTGTAAATACAACCCAATTGTGACTTGTATATAATTAATATTGTTTAAGCATTATTATTATCGATTTGTTAATTGTGTTCATTCAATGTGTTATTAATTGCTATATTCTGATTTATTGGTTTTGATTGAAGTGTTTGTGATTTGTGTTTAAATGATTATATTGAGTTTGTATTTTGTTCTCTATAATCTATACTTACAAAAATAAAAGAGTATAATGTCAATTTTCTTATTCATTGTAATTGATCTAAAATTGGAGAATTGTAAAACAAATTGTAATTGATAAATTTCTAAAATTGTAGGGGACTTATGTATTTAAGGGGGAGGATTGTAGTGTATTTAGTGTGAGAAGTACTAAGTTGGTAGGTATCCATAGTGATATTTTAATGTCTGCACCAGTGATGTTGGCAGTATGTATTGTCAGGCGATGTAACATACGATGTGGTCTAAAAGAATAAAGAATGCTCATAGGCTGCTCTCCTGTGACGTCACATCACGCCCACTACCCTACAACCAACGGTCCAAGCTGGCCAGCCAGCAGTCCACCCAGAGTCCACCACCAGACACCGTCATGTAACCTCCGCGTCCCGTCCGTTCCTTTACGAGCGGTCCTAGAGCAATGTTACTCTAAATGTGTAGTTTAATTATTCTTCCCGACCCATAGAGAGTACAGTGTCGACCCGCATACATTACAATATCAAGATAAGGTTTTTTTATTTGAATCTGCTATTTCTTATTTACAGCACAGCAAATTTCCATAGCATAAATTTAAATATTAAAAATATTTTTTTATAGATGTAAATTTTTATCAATTCTTTTAATAAATAACTTTTTTTAATTATTATTAGACTACATACAACAATTTGCTGTGCTATAAACATTGCTGTAATTACTAGGAACAAATTTTTTTAATGATAAAAATATATTGAGTGGTTCTAGAGAAACGTGTTCCTAAACAAAGAAAAACAACAATTTTCCGAAAACTCTTTTAAAGATTGCATATACAATAATCAGAAACATAACATATGTACATTTAATGCATTCCAGGACCATAACTAGGGTTGTCAGGATCCTGCTCTTGTTCATATAAGTCTTCTAAATGCCTTTTAGCCTCAGTTACTTTCTGGTGACACTTTTTCTTGATCTCTTCCACAGCTTTCTGCGCTTTGTTCATTCGGGTGACATCAAATTTTTTCATTGTTTCACAACAATAGCATGCGGGTGTGATCCCTAGTTTGCTCAACACTTCACATTATTTTTATTATGTTCCCTTTGTTGAAACTTGCCACAGCATCAAATACAACTATTTCTAATGTTTCCTTCATTACGAAGGTTGGTTTTGGAACTCGTGACCAAATTATATTGTTCAGTGATTCACTGGGGTTTTGAGTACCACCGTGCAAACATTTTGATAACAATGATGGATCTGATAAATCTCTAAAATATTTGTTTCACCTCTTTCATGACAGCAGCAGCAATGTGATTGTGATTGTTGTGATCATAAGTTTCATCATTTATTTTAGCTAGTTGTTACTTACACCAGGTATCTTGGCTAGTACTTATATCAAGCTAGTACTTGGTTCTGGTTCTTGACATTCACTAGGCACAATTACTTTTTTTACCACCTGGATTTCTTTTCCCTGTAAAGCACTTTTTGAAGGTTTTATGTGCTCTAAGCATTTTCACAAACAATACACTACACAGTATAACTAAATATTATAACTTAGACTGAATGAAAGCAAGAAACACAATGTATGTGACAATAATAAACAAACAACAATTAGGGTTATGTCAAATTTCAACTGACTGTAAACAGATGGGTTGAACTTGCATATTCAAAGCAGCATAAAGCAGGTTGGCCAACATAAACCTAATAATAAATATGCGCTTCAATAAGGCTTATGTATGACAATGATGCAGAGTACATGAATTTTACGAGTCAAAATATGCTGAAGCCATTTACATAATATTATATTTGGGCGTGATATTGTTGGCCGATTGGAATAAAAATGTTACCAAATTAAACAGGAGAGTCTACAGATTAATAAAAAGCAAATAAAAACTTTTTTTTTTTAAGATTTCATGTCAACCGACTCCCCTTAACAAACGGTTCGATGGTGGACAATTTAGATAGATAGTTCTCATAATAAGACTTAGAGAAAATATTTTAAAATGCTTTTGTAACTAAACAGTTACATCTAACTGTTTATGATGATTGCCTAGCTATATTATATTGGTTCTGAAAAGTCTTTAAATAGTCTAATTTCTTCTATACTACTAAATCTAAAAACCATAAGACTTTGTACCGTAAAATAGAGCATACAATTTTAATTTGTCATTTAAATCATTAGCTCTTCTCCACCTTAAGGGGACGGCCCGTAAAGATTCGGTGAAAAAGTGTAAGCATAGGTAAATCTCTAACCATTCTAAAGTTCTTAATTAGTAGAATATCCTGCCACAAGGTAGAAATCAAAATTTAGTTCGTACACGAAATGTTGGCGCTCGAAAATTTCAATTCTGATCTAATAGACAAGTTTAAAAATTTCTTAATTTTGTAACAATATCAGATGAAGCTTCATATTTTCATACACGATTTGTGTACACAAACATTACTTTAAAGCTGTATTCAGTGTCCTGCTATTCTTCAATGCGAACAATCCACGAGGAGTTAGTAGAACATTTTTCATGTAAGCGTAGCTTTATATGCACATGATGTTAAAGGGACCCGATAACCGCACTTTGAAGGAGTTATCCGTTATGAAATGGTGGTGGTTCAGAGATTTTTAAAAGTAAACCGAAAAAAGAAAAAAACATAGACTAGGAACCGAGAGCCACTTCATACTGTCTAAGCATAAAACTTGGTTATTGATCCAAAGAGGAGGTTTTTCCTAAAAATAGAATTTATTGTCAACAATAATTGTGGTGAACCCAAAATTGGGAAAACGTAAATTTTCTACAGGGTTTAAATACAAAACTATATATATATATATATATATATATATATATATATATATATATGTGTGTGTGTGTGTGTGTGTGTGTGTGTGTGTGTGTGTGTGTGTGTATGTGTATTTTTTTGCTTTGCTTTATATATTTAATCTAAATGTCTGAGACATAAACAATTTTTACACTGTCAGATAACCAGATAAACAGCGTCAAAAAACAACTGTATTTTTGCCTGTTTTAAAATATATACATTAATCCGAAAATTTATAAAAAATGTGTCAATGTATTAAAAATATTATACAAGGAAAAGTAATAACTTAATATGTTTACTCTCTTTTTACTCTCCCAGTTCCACCTCTACAAAAATAGAGTGCTTGAGGTTCGATTAAATTCTTAGGGGACATTTATTGAGTACGAGATAAAGTAGTATATGTGTTTACATGATGTAAATCGGCTCTCAGCTACTGATCTAACTATCATGAGACTTCTGGTTCAACAGACGACTACTCTATGTACTCTATTATGGTTCAGAGGTTTTAAAATATAACTGTAAATAAGACTACAGCATAGACTATGATACGAGAGTCACTTTGCACTGTATAAGCATATAACTTGGAAAATCGCTCCACCATCTATGAACGGCCATGCACCACCACCCACCGAATCAAGAAATAGCTATCAATCCTGTGTTGAGTCACAGGTCAACCGCGCTAACGGGCCGAGCCGTAAGTAGAACGCCCGAGGTTTAAACCACAATCCCCCGTAGAAGACGTGGCCCCGTCACGGACCTAAGTGCCACGATGAGCGTGCCACTGCATGGGCGACTAAAGATAGTCGGTACGTGGTGCAAACATCGGTCCGAAATTCATTTAAACTCACTTAATTTTTCATGATTTATCGTGAGTCATTGTTTGAGCTTCATTTAAACTCACTTCAGGGTCTCCGGTCTGTGACCGGTAGCCCTATTTCTTGGTTATAACACGCTTTTCGTTTCGCTTACGCCCGGGGAGGCGAAGTGTTTACCAATAAGGAGTTGGCACAGCCCAAGATAGTCGCTGGCGGGACCGTAAAGCCACCGCAGTCGAGCTATTCAAGCTGCCCAAGGGTATACGCCACGTGTGAGCTGCGTACCGGCGGCCACAGAGGACCGCCGGCGAGCTCGCGGAAACGCTGTGGGTCAAGTACATGACTCGAGATCGGTAGGTACCGCCAGAAGAAGCGGCCGCTCCTCTGCCCAGAATGATTCTCGGGTCGGCAACTTGAAATCAAAGTAAAAGGCCAATCAAATCGAATAAAATGGCTAAAAACCTTATTGATTATGTTGCACAGGCCACTACAGTACTTTGGGAAGGTTTTAACTACTTTTTATTTTTCACTCTTGGGACACCACCACCTCCCTATAAGAGAACTAGAATTTCCATGAGACATTCCGCTCGAACGTCTCGCAAAAACCCGATGTGCATTTCAGTTATACTTTTTTATATTTTATAAAAAATGAACTCGGATTATTGTGTATTAGAATGTTACAAGAATAAACACGGGACACCGAGACCCCCGTCCCTCTTACTCATGTAGAGGACGCCATCTGCGTTATGTGTTGCGGTGGAGGTGCAGCATTCTCTTGACTTCTGCGCCTAACCGAGTGTCTAGGCGCGAAAGGTCATTTGTAGAAGATCGGTCCATCGTGAGCCGATGGGCGAACGCCGGCAAAAGAGAGTCATAGTTACTCCGGCCGTTTACCCGCGCATGCTTGCATTTCATCACTTTTGACATTTAGAGCACTAGACAGAAATTACATTGCATCAACACCCGTGGGGAATCAGATAGCGTCACTACCCGTGGGGCTATCGCAATATTTTGTTTAAATTAACAGTCGGATTCCTCTGGTCCATGCCAGTGCTAAGTTGATCAATTATGGCAATCGCCGAGACAGGAGGCCCGTCCAAGCCGGCTGCATCGGCGCCTCCTGGAGGGGACTGACCCGATAAGGACCCGCAAGCGACCAGACAGTCAACACCTCACAGCAAGGAAAATCCGTGTGTCGCCAAGGTATAGCAACGCGACGCGGCAACCGCCAATCGACTCGCCCAGGCCCAATACACCCCGATTCTCAGTGCCAATCCTTGTTCTTAAGTTACGGATCATGTTTCCTGACCTCCCTTACCTACATTATCGAATAGAGGCTCTTAACCTTGGAGACCTGCTGCGGATATAGGTACGATTCGGTGCGAAGTTTCCACTTAGCCCTCTCCCGGATTTTCCCAGGGGAAGATCTGGACACCTCCGTAACTGCTGTGCTCTTCGAAATCTAAACCCTATCTCCCTGCTAAAGGATTCCAGGGAACTTGAACGCTTATACAGAAAAGAATACTCTCTCAGGATCCCCCGAGGGTGTCTCCGGGTCTCTTTGGGTTATTTTGGGTCTCGATGAGGGCCCGCTTTGGAACGATTCCCCTACCGGGTTCCGGAATAGGAACAGGATTCCCTTTCTCCTAGTGGGTGCCACCACGTCATCGACGTCCATCGACATGGGACTTTTACTAAGGCTAAAGCTCGACTAAATCTTATGCAACAGCTGTTCACAAGAAACCCTTCTCCACGTCAGTCCTCAAGATCCTAGCTTGAGTAATGCTACTACCACCAAGATCTGCGCTGAAGGCTGGAAAACATATCTTTTAAAATTTTAAAGAAGTTTTTTTAGCAAAGATAGATACTTCAAAACAGCACATTAAAAGGTTCATCAAGCATAAATTTGATAGGAAACTTTTTGTGTATTAATTTCTAAGTGAATATTCATTTATTCTAAATGATATTGAAAACATGTTATTGCAGTAACAATGGACCAAGTGTTATTTCTTTATCCGTAACCGTTCAGAACGAATACGTTGTATAGTTATCAATATTTTAAAATCAAAATGTATACTAAAACCATGAACCAACACTTCATAATACCATGTACTTCATACATTGGTTTTACAATGCAGTACTTTGCAGAATTGTACTAAATGAGCAGAATCAAATATAAGAGACACGAATCAGGATAAGCGGATTGTTCTTTCGGTCCAACTGTCAAAGTAAATTTAGTGAGATCAAGTGTGGAGAGGAGCGCATTTTGTAACGTTTATTTGTGGGGGTTGGTATTTCTGGAAATAAAGACTAAATAGTATTTGTCTCACACAGGTCTTTCACAACGTTAGAAGTTTACAATATCCTGTTAAGTGTACATCCAGTTTACGAGTACAGATAAAATTTAAAAAAATCTAAATTTTGCTTATCTACATTTACACTTCTTTAATCCACTAACCATTTCTCCTTTAAGTACGTAAAGTTTCTTTTGATAAAATTTTTAATTTAATTCTTAAAAATTTTATTCACATTATATTGTAACTTTTGAAACATTTGCTATTGTAAGACCCATAAATATTTTTGGTTGTTTAAGAGACTTTTCCATTATTCCATGTTAGGTGTAAGATTTAATTTGTGGTTAGAGTCAAAATGTTTTTTTACTTAATGAACTATATATTAAAAAATAATGTAATCCATTACTGTTTTATCATAATACCTTTGTTTACTACGCTTATGCTTGGATAAATACTTATTTTGATATACGTAAGAAATAATCTTCCATCATTTCGATTCCCACATAAAATGAAATTTAAAAAGTTGAATTTATATTGTCTGTGAAATATTGATTATATAATGAAAATACGTTCTCTGTTTAGTTACCTATAATTTTATACATTTCCTGCAATAACTTATATGACCCACACCAAGGATCCTTTCTGTACAAAATAAGAAAGAATGTTCGAAAAATATTATTTAATTACTATTAACAGTAAAAGTGTTATCCAATAGCGATGTACAGTCCTGAATATTTTGGACCGATGCTTATTTTCAGATTATTCGCTATGTACTAAAATAAAATAAGTTATCTTCTAGTTCTAGAAAATATAATATATAGTAGATAGAACATTTTATATTATTGTCATGTATGCAGCTTTTTATTGCTTTAAAATCCAGGTAGTCTATGCAAATTTTAAAATAAACTTTAATAATAATTTTTCTAATTAAAATTACACATTACATATAAATTAAACCATTACATTTAAAAATAATATTTAAGCATTCGTTGTTGAAGTATAACGTAACAAACTTGAACCAGTATGGATAGATATATTTACACGTTATGTGTTATTATCAACCAGGGCAGGTAATAATAGGTTATGAATACAATTTTAAATATTTACTCCTAGATCGCAAACTGAAAAAGGGCATAGTTAAAAGTGTTTGGAGAAATATTAACTGGTTATATAAATTTGAAATATCTGATTACCAAAATACATACACTTCATAAATATTAAAATTTTAAAGTAAAATAGACAACTAGTAAAGATGTTTTGAGAGAACACGTCAATAGTGACGTCGACTAATATACTATTTAAATATAACATGTTATTTTCTGTATGTACCTGTTAATGATAAACTTCCAGTATCTTGTATTGGTAGTACGTTCTTCTCTACAATGTTTACTCAGCTGCATGGTCGTCATATTTCTGGGTACCATCATAGAATGATGAGCTAGTTGATTTACGTGGTCCATCAGCAGAGACAAATGTCTGCCATCCACTCTCAATAGGGTTATCCATCCTTCAGTGCTAAACGAAATCTCGCGTTAGCTAAAAACTTTCAGCATACATAACTACTAAACTGAATAAAATAAATTTTTTTTAAATTTAAATATTTATTACAAAATTATATAAAATACAAGCATGAAAGTAATAATATTTTCCATATAAAAGCAAACAACAGTTGTAAAATAGTATAATAAGATTCTTCCTAATAATTTAAAGTTTTAACGACATAAAAGTTTTGTTTATTAATCATATACCCGGAAGGTTTTAATTGTATTTAGTATTTATTTAGGTATTAATTATAAAAAATCAAATGTTTAAACTAAACATTTGATTTATTAAAGACTTGAAGTAACCGTTTTGGCACAAAATAAGATCGTACCTTATAAGTCATACTGTCATCCATTTAAATTCCATTTTAACAATTTCTGTTCCTAAGTTATCCAATTATCATAATGTTTGCAAAGTCAATGTATTTTTTACAAGGTGCAATACAATTAAATGATGCTAAAAACATTCGTATAAGAAATATACTAGAAACATTTGTGATAAAACATGTCCATGCAAAAGTCCTACGAGCATCTGTCCTAACGGAAACGAGCGAAGACAACAGAAATTTTCAGTTTCTGTCTCACTCTTACTCTCCCTAGTTTTAGAAAATTTCAAAAAAGGAGTTTATCTGCATAGCTTCGATTGTTATATCCGTGAATTCACAATTCCTACTCCAAAAAAATGGTTATATAATCTCTTACGTGAAGAGTATATGTATATCGCAGGAATTTTTCAGGGAAAATCAACTAGTCTTCATATTTTAAGAGCATTCGAAATCTCGAAAGTATTGTTTTATCAGTTCACAGAATCTTATGTTGGATTTGTTTAGAAACTTGAATGCTCCGCAGGATGTGAATGTCCGTGGTCCTACCATCTTTCACCTCCTAAACACATTTTGAACTGAAAATAGAAATATAAATCCAAATATCCAGATAAGGAAAGTAAATTATCATGCCGTTACAAATATACTACCTTATTAATTTTATACACTACATAGATTAAAAAACTAGTTCTATTTGGACATATGTTTTTGTAAAATGCCAATAAAGTGAGGCACAAACTGGTTTACAAGCTTTATTATGCATACTCTTCTCTTCTTATAAATATGCACTGAAACTGTAAGAAATCTAAGAATTACATACAGTAAATGTGTAAAAATATATGAATTATATGTCTTTATAAATTATATACTGAGTAAGATTATAAGAATAATTTTTCTTTTGTCTATCATATTTCATTGTATCAAAATGCTGTGAAACTCTCCATTTAATGCAAATTTTATTCATTGGGTACTTCATTTATTCGACAATGCATAGAGTGTTTGTAAATATACACACTGAACCATTATTTATCATTGGAGAGGTGCAGTGTCGTTTAATTTAAAGTCATGTATGTCTTTGATACCTAATTCTGCGTTGCCAAGATCGTCAAATTTTAATATTTACTTCATCTACTGAAAATATTGAAAAAACATTATTTCGTTATTTTCTGAGACTTAAAGTGACGTAAAGCATTTCACTCGGGTGGTTTTTAAAATGTAATTTTTTTTTATCTGTTTACAGATTTGTCTATCTGTACGATACCCTAAAAACAAACTGATTATAGATCTGAAATTTGGTATGAAACTACAATTATATATAATCAAAATAGAGTTCAATGCAGTTCACGTAACTCAATGGAATATGTCTGACCGTCAAAGTACATTTTAAATTGGTCTAATGGGTAACCATGATAAAAGTTAGAAAATATCAGAGTAAATATAAAAAAAAATTAAGAGCATCCATGCCATTTAAAAATGTTTACATAGCAACACGTGTATCGTAATGAATCTACAAGGTGATTCAAAACTAAACGGCAATCTCTCGAGAGCTTATTCTATAGCTAAAAACAAGTAAAAAAGTTCATATAACCATATGCCCGGAAACGCTTCGTTAGCGAGTTACGCCTAGCGAAAGATTTTGCCCGGATTTCAGAACCCTTGGTGAAGTCAGGCCGTATAAAAATGGTAAAGGTAGTTACAAAGATACAAATACGATTGTTTTTTATGTTTTTTATATCTGACAAATTTATTAAAATTCGTCCCAGAGCTGTAAATGCAATACTTTCAGAGATATCTTACGTAAAACACAAGAATTGGTTCAAAGAAATAACACATTTTTTGTGTTTAACGTAAGATTACTTCTATAAATGTTAAATAAAGGTCATTTTTTTCTTAAACAGATTTGTAGAACATTTCATTCTGAAAAGATTCATGTGAATTACTTAGGAAAAAAATTAATAATAGGTATTGAAATTTAGCTTTATTTAAAAAATAAAACAGACGCACAAAAATGCATATTCTTATCTGCATAAAATATTAACTAATGTTTAGGTTGTGAGTAACAGCTGATCATTTATTCAACACTTTTTATCGTCATATTTTCTTTGCAAAGGTTGGCAATATCAGCTGATCAACAATTAAGTTCATGAAGTAATATTTGAATAACCTTTATGGAGGTTTTTGTATTGTGGCGTGTGAAGATTGTATTTTGTGAGATCCTGTGATTATTTGGAAATATTTTATACATGTGTATAAAATATTTTATTAAATATTTATTTTTAAAATATTTTATTAAATATTTTTATGATAGTGTATGTAATTATCTTAGTAAATAATGGCAGATAATGTAAATGGTATGTATTCTTTTGAAGAGTATACGGACATGATACTGATTTACGGCAAAGTTAACAAGAATGGTTTAGCTGCAGTTCAGGAATATCGTGATACTTTTCCACATCTAAGAACACCTGATCGCAAAACATTTGAAGCTGTGGAGAGAAGACTTAGAGAAACTTGTAGCTTTAAACCGAAGCGAATAGATACTAGTCGTCAACGTAGCGCAAGGAACTATAATAATGAACTAGCAATAATAAATGCTGTAGAATTATCACCAAACACAAGCACCAGACGATTATCACGTCAGTTAAATATTTGCCAGTCAAGCGTATGGCGGACACTTCATGAAGCACAGTTGTACCCATTCCATATAACACGTGTTCAAGACTTATTACCGCAAGATCTTAATAAACGGAAGATGTTCTGCCGCTGGTTAAGAAGAAATTGTTTACGACATCAGTATTTTCTTCGGCGTATTCTCGTTACTGATGAATTTTAGCTTTTGCTATTTTGTATTTTTTTATTATGTTCTGCTCTACTGCAAGGTACATTTAATTTAATTTCGACTTTTTGCATCATTGGTGTATTTATATTATTTTGGTTGTTGTTATTTACGTGTACTTGTTGTTGTTATACTATTCTATTTTATACATTGTTGTTAATTCTATTGTACGTTGGTCTATTTCATAATATATTGTTGATTTTTATATGATATTAGTGTATAACTAAACTTTCTTGTTGTGATGGACAGTTATTGGGACTTGGAATCGATCATTGTCATATTGTGTTGTGTTCTGCCATTGCTAGCTCTGTATTATTTTATACTAGTTGTACTTTTTACTGCACTATATACACTGTACTGCCATCTTATTGCATATTGTATGTAAATTGGCTGCTTGCCGTTAATAATAAATAATAATAATAATAATAATCCTGTTTTACTAGAAATGGAATTGTAAATTTTCGTAATACCCATACTTGGGCGTACGACAACCCACATGAAACTGCGACGAGGCATTTTCAACATACATTTTCAGTCAATTTATGGCTTGGTGTTCTGGGTGATAATTTGATTGGTCCATTTTTCCTCCCTAATCGACTTAATGGAGTAGCGTACTTAAATTTTTTAAGAACAAACCTGCCTACCCTCTTGGAAGATATTCCTGTTCAAATCAGAATAAATGCATGGTTTATGCACGACGGAGCACCTCCACATTTTTCTAATGATGTGAAAAACTATTTAAATGATACATACGGTAGACAATGGATTGGTCGAAATGGACCAGTAAAATGGCCACCACGTTCTCCTGACCTCACGCCAGCAGACTTTTTCTTATGGGGTTGGATGAAGTCAATTGTTTATTCAAAACGGATTAACACCATAGAGGAGTTACGTAATCGCATTACAGAGGCGGCAGAAACTATCAAGAATGCTCCAAACGTTATGAAACGCGCTAGAAAAGAGTGGATTCGTCGTGCGAAAACGTGCATTGCTAACATCGGAGGACACTTTGAGCAACTATTATAGGTGATTATTACAGTATTATAAAGGTAAATACATTTTATGTTAATGTTCAGTCTAGAATAAATGATCAGCTGTTACTCAAAACCTAAACATTAGTTAATATTTTATGCAGATAAGTATATGCATTTTTGTGCGTCTGTTTTATTTTTAAATAAAGCTAAATTTCAATACCTATTATTAATTTTTTTCCTAAGTAATTCACATGAATCTTTTCAGAATTAAATGTTCTACAAATCTGTTTAAGAAAAAAATTACATTTATTTAACATTTATGGAAGTAATCTTACGTTAAACACAAAAATGTGTTTATTTCTTTGCACCAATTCTTGTGTTTTACGTAAGATATCTCTGAAAGTATTGCATTTACAGCTCTGGGACGAATTTTAATAAATTTGTCAGATATAAAAACATAAAAAAAATCGTATTTGTATCTTTGTAACTACCTTTACCATTTTTTATACGGCCTGACTTCACCAAGGGTTCTGAAATCCGGACGAAATCTTTCGCTATGCGTAACTCGCTAACGAAGCGTTTCCGGGCATATGGTTATATGAACTTTTTTACTTGTTCTTAGCTATAGAATAACCTCCCGAGAGATTGCCGTTTAGTTTTGAATCACCCTGTATATCTATATATATATATATATATATATATATATATATATATATATATATATATATATCTGCACTCTCAGTACATAAATTTTTGGCCCCAACTGACAAACCCTTTGGTACTGATTTTTTGACACATGTATATATATATATATATATATATATATATATATATATATATATATATATATATATATATATATATATATATATGAACATCGTCTTGAACTGTTGCGTGGAATTTCAACAAAGCCTGTTACACGCTTTTTCTAGTATTACCAATTGTATAGTATTCTTTATTGTTATAATATAAAGAAATATTGTTAATTTATCCTTGAACGTCTTTAATATTTCTTTTTTATGTAAGACATGACATTTGAAATATAAATTGCCTTACCTTATCAAGATTGTGCAACGAACTGCAATCGTCCTCATTGCCTTTATTGACTCGTTGTAACTGGCAGTAATTTAGCTCATTCTTCTCAACCCAATCACGTAGCACTGTGTAGGTGGTTCATTTATTAGACTTTCCTAATAAATTATACTATAAGAAATACAGTTGTTTACAGCTGTAAATTCAAATTTTGTAATTATTTATGCATGAGGGATATAATGCCAACGTTACGAAAGGATCAACAAATATGCTATTATCTAGCACTTTTATTACAATTTAATCAGGTTTGTTATATATTTATGTAAATGGAATGGACTAAAGTACTGAATTTTAATTTTAAGCAGAAAAATTTTACATTTTCTTTTAAGTCAATGTGAGAATTTTCTTTCATCTTCCGGGTTCTTATTTTTCGATATAGAAAACCCTTAATATCATATCATTAGCCCTCCATCGGGCGCTTAAAATTAGAAACACCATCAGGCGCTCACGGAGGTTTCCTCCAGGTTAGCGAATAATGGATATCATAGTCGTTTAAACCGTTTTTATTTGTTTAAATATTCAACTGATTTAATTACAATGTAATATATTCATTTTTAGAAATTAAATAAAAATTACTCTCTTATGTAATGAATTTCCTAAATAAGAAATTCAAAATTTAACAAAATGTTACTGTATAATAACAACATGATTTATTTTAAGGAATGATGTAATTAATTGTAAAAACGTTAACATATTGTAATAATATATGGAAATTAACTTAGTTTTTAACTTCTTACAAAAACAACTTACTTCAATTTTTGAGATATTATACAATTGTAATGTCAATTATTACTCTAAAATCAAAATTTATTCTTTACTAAAATTTTTTTTAACACTACATAAAGTTTCAAAACATTTTCCTTCTGGCTCTTATAACGACAATGTTCACTCCATAAACAGTACTGAAATGTTCCCTAGCACAAGGGTACTGTACTGACAAGTCTCTCGTCTTCATTCTCCATTTCACAAAATTCAAATAAAATATATTGTAAAACTTAAAAATAAACCATCAGAGGTCACACATTTAGGCGCACACGGATTATTATTACTCCATAAAACTAAACACTATAAGGCGCTCACAGTGATTTCGTCCAAGCATTACAAACACAACATCGGGCGCTCACGGAGGAATCGTCCAGTCTCGCCCGGAAGTAGACGTCATACTGACAGAATTTGACAAAGATAAGCGGGAGGCTATTGTTTCGCTTCCCCGAAAGATGCTCGTGAAATACACTGCGGGAAACGACTGCCAACATCAGAAAAGCAGTACTATTTTAAATAATAAAAAATACACGGAGGAAAACTCCGTTTAGCGCCCGATGTAGGGTTTAACGTTTAGTCCAAACTGTTTAGAATATTTTTTAATATTAACAATAAATAAGGGCAAAATGAGAAAAACTATAAACATAGAATAGATTCTAGGCTATAAGACAATTAATTAATTATGACTCACTGTATGCAGGCTACCGAAAAGATCGGGAGTATGTCCTCGAACACATCAGATCAGCCACCAAACCACAGAAAGTTCCTGCGATTACTTAAATTTGATACAATTAAACCAAAGAGCACTTACACTGTTCTGATTCCCTGATACCGTGTACAGCACAGTTTGGAACCGGTTTAAGACGAGTTACATCACAATAATTTGCATGGTGCTGATACGAAGAAGTATAGTTATGGGAGACCCCTTTTAAGAAACAGAAACTTGAGGAAAAGAAAAACACGGCATAATGTGCACAAATTTTAAAAATATTATTATATTTTTTTATCTTAGTGCACCGGCCAGACCAGTAGTCAATATGAGATAGCCGACTCGTTTACATACCACGTGACATTGGAGCAGTAGCCAATTGGAATAAAAATTGCCATATATTGTGTAAAGCTGTAAAACACGATTTCATGTTTGGTTGTCTGGTTTAGTTATTTTTCATCTGATTTTGATTTGAATACGTTTTAAATTATTTCATTTTAAATCACAAATTTCACAAAAGTTATTAAAGAAAATTATTTTTAGGATGTGTTTTTATAAGTTCTACATTATTTGTTTCATAAAAAACGGATGAAAAACAACCAAACATAACCTTGTATTTTACAGCATTACATACTTAGGGAAAAAAGGAATATTTTTAAAAGGAATTTAAAAATATTCGTTAAAACCGAGCCTAATCCAACTGAGTGACATGCACTATAATTGAAATTGTTGTTCCTCATATATAAGTGAAGCCTCATGCACGGAGTCTGTAGGTCACTTCGTTTTCGAGTCATCGTGTATATTGAAAGACAGAGAAAAATTAAATGTTTCCAGTCATACAATTAATAGGCTTCGCTAAATCTTAGCCAATTATAATACTATATGATATTTTTTTGTACTCAACAGGTGTTAATGAATGTTAAATATAGCTTTAATGATTGAATATATTAATTGGTAGCAGTTACCTGCGGCTTTTTCGTGTGCAGTTTCGTATGTTTTGCACATGTATGAGCACTAAGCGAGTGAACTATTTACAGTCATTTTAATTTATGCCAGCCATAATTAAAACAAAATCATTTTGAATCCCTCCCGATGAAGAAAACATATGGGAATATACAGCTCTTAAAAGCACAGTTTTATAAAAAGATGACTAAGGTAGGTTTAATAGCAGTCCTTAAATTTTTAGTTAAAGTTCGACTACATTTTATCTTATTTCTGCGCTGCTAAATGTTACCCGCTACTTTGCTCGCAGTTTAGTAGGGGTTGCACTACCAGCGCTGGTTCAAGAGAATTACATTTCTGACCACAATGTTAAGGAAGTATACATGATACAATCAGTAAATTCCGCCAAAAACGTTTAAAGTATTGTAATTTTAATTAATTTAATTTTTGTATGGTTTGTTCCATAGTTTATTTTGATTTGTTTCTGATCAAAAAATATATACCACTAATCAGAGAAGCCTACTTCTGTGAAAATAGAACTTGAGTAGTATATAAATCTTGTAATATACAATAACAGTTTTTTCAAATATTTTAGAAACCTTTATAGCTAGAGATAGTATATTAGTTTAAAAGAACAGTCTAGCGAAATTCCATCTAGCATAGTTCTTGTGGTGTGCTTGAAAGAAGTGTTCGGAGTCAAATTCGGATTTTATCATGTTGCAGGATATTTTCTACGGTAGATTACCTCTTACATTATCGGCTGAAACTAAATAAAAGTGATGACATATGATTAATCTTTAACCATTTACACACTATAAATGTAAACAAATGAAAAACAAGAAACAATGTTTACACAAGAACAATGTTTACATTCAGTCTATAATATTCACAACTTTAGAGTTCAAGATAGTATTTTTTCACCATCTTAAAGACATAGCCTTGAGTGATTTTTGAAATAAGAACAGACCTATATTCATTCTATGAACCGTAAGAAAGTAAAATTTCACTACAATTGATTGAGTTTTTTACTGCTGTAAACAAAAGAAACAAACGAAGGCACTTTCTGATAGGTAATTTATTATGATGTTCAATTAATATGGTGTAGTTTATTTAGCTGAACGAATATATTTTTTATGTTTTCGGTTTTGTTCACAACATTATTTTATTCTAATCCTTACCTACTGCTTTGAGACTACTAGGATTATAATCAGATATAGAGATATATATTTTTCCAGAATCTCTGTTTCTTTATATTTTACTGAACCATCACAAATTGCATGTATATAATTAATTAAATATTGATCTCTTTGTGGATTTATTTAAATAGTTAGATTCTTATGAGGTAGTCCAATATAAATTTTATTTACTTACACGGTTTATTGACAAAATAGGCCAGGTTGAGGCATGCACTTTATACCACGATTAGCATAGAAAGTGAACTGGTTCTCTTCCAATAATTATTTAAAGTAATTATTCCTATTATTTCTTTTAAAAAATTAAATTTTTATACTTTATTCATTACATTGAGCCATAATAAGAATTGTTATGAAACCAATAACGCCATATCATGTTAATCTTTTATTGGCTCCTATTCAAAATAAACTTATATTCTAAACTATAAGTATGTCATGAGATGATTTTAGCGATTTAAAATAGATTTGTGGTAAAATACGTTGTATATTGTCATAAATGAAATTAAAATGTTATATAAAACACGCAACAGCGTATGCAAATGCTGATAATGTTTGGGTTCATAATTAGAGATCAGCTGGAGTAACTTCGTTTAGATGTTAATTTGTTGAGCAGTATTGTTTTATACCTATATTTTACTGACTCAACGTTGTGTAAATTAATGTAGGCTGTAAAAACTACAGTTGGGCTGTATAGTCGTATTTAATTATATAATTTTTAACTGTCTAACAGTGTGAGTTAAAGACTTTTTTTTTTATTTAATGCATAGTAGAAATTAAAATAGATAGTAAAGTCTTAACACAAAACCCATATCTTTGTAGATATATACAAATTTTGACATTTTTCATTTTTATGCCATTCAAAGCATTTATGTAATCTTTAAAATGTAAATTTTTTCAATTAAAAACATTTCTACTATTCCACGAGTCCGTATAAGTTTTTAAAATACGTTTTTTTACATTAAGTATTATATTGAAAATAGTTTGGCGAACTAAAATTTGGTTTATTTTCTGTAAAAAATTTTAAATGCAATCTTCATGTACAAAAGTCTACTCCATATTCAGACTTGGTTCACATAACATTTATCTTGACTAATCTGCTAGACAATGTCTCATGGTTTCCCAGCCACGATTGGTGAAGTTTACAAGCAGCCACTGCAGTACTAATGGCTTTTAGTCCGACACAATTAGGTGTTAACTGCTGTGAATGAGGCCCTTACTACTTGCCAACTGATCGATAGCCAAATTTGTAGTCGAATAAAATAATAAATTTTGTTTTATTAACTAAACAGTACACATATTAAACAAAGTCTAGACTCCTGTCTTATAATAATTCTAATAAACATAATTATAAATATTTTGAAGGATGCTTGTTAAAATATTTAATTTTGTTATGAAATGAGTGCAAATTAACCTCTATTTAAACATGTAAAAAGCCAATGTTATATATATAAATATTTAAATAGCTTTTTTAAACATTAACGCTTTAATACACTTTCTATCAAAAGTTCATGATGTTCCCTAGCACTTTCTAAAGAGATGTTGTGTTACAACAGATGTGCAATCGCTCGAAACAAACATTTCACATCAAGGTTGTCTGGAAGGTGCCAATCATTTTCATAAAAAAATACCAAATAATACTAACATTTAACTAACTTTATATAATTAATTATTTACAATTAACAAAGATAAATTTCAATTTCATGGATTATTTCAAATTAAAGGAATTGCGAGGGTACTTCAAATATGTGTTTGTTGGAAAATTGTCTTAAAAATCAAAGCCTGCCTTCCCTGTTGTGGCTGAGGATTATAGGCGATATTTTCGTAGTCTGCAATAATCGAGAAATGTATTTCCTTTTCAATTGATATACTTCTTTGTATCTAACTGAAATACTGGTCAGAAAATTGTAACTTTTTACTGCAAGCTGTAAGGTCCTAAGTCAACTCATAATAAAATCTAAAAAATGGACTTAATATTCGCTAAATTATTGTATTCCACTCGATTCTTAAGATTTATTTTTAAATCAACAACGTAGGTTTTTTATATATAGCATAAAGTTAAAAGTAAAAATCAATATATGTTATAAATATGCTATTTTTAAATGTTTACTGCAATTTACTTCTAAAGTTAAATTTTTTTACCTTGTACTTTTTGCGTCATAATAGCAGCAACATCTGCTGTGACAGTAATATATTACATAATATTTGTTTGTAAGAACACAGTTCAACTAAACTTAGGTACATGAAGGTATCAGTTTAAGTCAATTGTGTTTTTCACGTCTAATCAAGTTTTAATTAAAACTACCGCTAAAATTTTAATTCAACATATTATTACCTTTTTACTGATTACGTACTAAATAAACTGTGTCAAACTGTTCCTGTTAGTTCAAAGCATTAACAACATTTAGC
The DNA here is from genome assembly GCF_021130785.1 of Homalodisca vitripennis. Lineage (NCBI taxonomy): Eukaryota > Metazoa > Arthropoda > Insecta > Hemiptera > Cicadellidae > Homalodisca > Homalodisca vitripennis. The sequence continues at coordinate 58,293 of NW_025782621.1, forward strand.
GGGATTATCGGATCTTAGGATGAGTGTGATCGAAGCAAAATAAAATCTATATTGACTATTTCCAATCCTCTTTTGGGTATATTGGGCTTGTTGTAAGAGATTGTTATTTTTCATGTTTCTTAAATATTACATTTGTAGTATGTAAGCATAAATTTACAAAAACAAGTTATGAATATTTTGAAAATTTGGAATATAAAAGCTAACACATGAATTTGTATGCATTAACACAAGCTTAAAATCACGCCAGACTTTGAGTGAAAGTATTATGTTTCGCCGTCATCAAATAGTGTACGACATCTTTGCCCAGACAACCAAAAACAATTCCTTAACCTGTTTAAATTTCTGCACAGGAATTGTAGAGTTTCAAACCTTCTTACAAACTTCTGAGTTCGCTCATTTAAAATTTTTCGTTTACTCAGTTGGACATGAAAAAAACAGAAATATGTTTCTATCGTTAACTGCTGGACTCCGCTAAACGACCAGGAATTAAACTTTTTAGTGACTAGGTCAGTTACTAGAATATGCCTCAAATTTTACAGTTTGAACGTTTATTGTAGCATCGCTTTGTACATGTTCTTAACACGATTAGAATCAAACCCAGTTAAAAAAAAAAAACATCGAAACTGAATAAAACATTCATTATTCAGTGACAATAATATGCTTATTTTAGATGGTATTATATTAATTGTGTTTTCAGGGCATTTACCGGGTATTTGAAAACTCACCTATCAATATATAGGAGCCTTTATTATGAAAAGTGGTAAATTGCAAATTATAGTACTGTTTTCCAACTCTAATCTATCTTCAAACCTTCAAGTCCTTACATCTTCTCAATGTTTGTTTAGTATCTGTAAAATATTTACTTATTGGACAGTAAAGAAAATGAGTTGATATAAACTTTTGTATTTGCACACAATCATGGGACTCGTTCTCTGCCAATCGAATTTTGTCAGCAATTCCAATCAACATAACCCAGTAAAAAAATACTTTGCCATATAGCTCACTAACCGTATCATACTATAGTCACTCTACAATGGTCAGGTTTGGTATAAAACGAAAACAATCCAAAAAAGTACCTTTCGTCACAAGTGTTCATAAGTAACGTAAAATGTCGTAAAATTATCACAACATCATAACATTATCTTACTAACATGTTTCTTAAAGGATTTTTTTAGCATTTCCTATAAAGCAATACAAACCGTGACATTTTTTGACTGCCAGAATTTTAGACTAGTAAAGAAACTATGTGTACCATTTATCCAATATCCAGGGGGTTTATTTCTATGTTGTTTTACCTTCCAATTCAACCAACACCTGGTGCAATAAATATTAATATCTCTCTAATATCTGACAACCATATGAATGTGCAAGAAAGCCATATCACTAACGGCTAATGGCGAGATGTTGAGATGGACTAACAGGTCTACTCTACTTCAAAGGATGACTGTTAGAGTGAGTGGTGCCCCCTTAGTGGCCTGTTGCTAGTCGGTACATGAGAAAGTGGTCCTCTGCTCGCTATGACTGGAGAACAGAGTTGTCTTTCCCGTGACTAACATATAGCCAATTATCTCTTCTCACGGGATAAAAAAAATGTACACATATAAAATGTCGAACGACTCTACGGTCTTTAATTAGTCCTATACTTAAATCTCAGACCAAGTCATGTCCCTTGTACATTACCTCATAATTCTTGAATTCTAGCATTATAAATCTTTTTAAAAGAAAGCATATGGAAAAAACATTTTTTTGAAGAATAAATAACATCTCACCCATCATACTGTTAAATGCCAGTCTTTTCCCATAATCCTCTAAAAGTGATTCCTAGTGTACTTCTTTGAGGTGATACGTTCTAAGTTTCATAACGTACTAATCATCTACTTTTGGTATTAAAATTATTGTTTTTGAAATATCTGTACCGGATTATATCTGGAATAATGTATCCTCCTACGCAAAATTATGTTAACCGTTTATTGTTATTGATATATCCAAACTTGTTCCTCCTTTCTCAATATATTTATAAAAAAAACTTATTATCTCAATAACTCAACACTACGTACTGATGTAAACCAAATCAGGAACGTCTTAAATATGTGTATTTTATTTGGTTTTAATTATATTCTTTTAATATACTTTTCATTTGGAATCTAACAGATTTGTTTGTGTGTGTATAAGAACAGGAGTTTGGAACTTTCTGCTCAATTCCTCTACTAGTAAACATGTAAATAAAATATACGATTAGCCTTTTCGTAAGAAGAGTGGAGTAAACAACTATCTGCACGGCCGCTGATGGAGTGGTTTCTTTACATGTAAGTTAAACTTTATTTGTGTTTTAAACCAGTTCTTTAGTTACAATAAAACTAAAGTCAGACAACGATGGCATTTGTTTGTCAGACACCGTGGTGTGACATGCAATCAGTCTCTCTACGAGCAGTTAATAACACGTGATTGATAGTACAATAATGGAGAATTGGAATAGATCACTTTATTCACTTCGGTAATATAACACTTGTTTTGATTGAGCGACTTTTCAAATAAATCATTCATCTCTCCTAAATGCAGATAACAGTTACTAGATTCGTAATTTATTGGAACATTGCTTTTCTTTCGCACATCGAATACTGTTTCTAATTCATTTCCTCAATATGATCTCTAAGAGTGTATGATATGTACTATTGTATGTTAAAAAGAAATTAACACAAATTAACTTGGGCCTCGTGTATCGATAATTTTGAATGAGTTATGTCTGTCACAAGTGTCTCTTTATAAACTTACACTAGACACAAAAAAGCTACACAGAGAGACACTGTTGTTGTACTTATTATTCCTGCTGTGTTAAATGAAACCACTGAGATAAGAACCGGTAATAAACAAAACAACGATTAATAAAACCATTAGCTAGTGATTAAATGTATAGAACTTTGAAATTTCTTAACAACTTAATGTTTTTTATAAACATTCAATTATAAACACTCCAATAAAAACAAAATAAAAATCTTTCATTTATTGGAGTGTTTGATTATATATTAAGCATATCCTATTTATATTGTAATCAAAATAGTTTTAATTTTATAAAAGGTTTATTAAATTAAATTGTGTGCTATTAAACCTGTACATTGCACTAATAATTTACGTTTAAATCTTTATAATACTAAGACTACGAGGAAATTCGTTGAATCATGTTACAAATATTTACTATGACCAACATAATAGGAAAAATAACTACCCACTTAAGTAAACAATCCACTCAGGCTCAAACTCTCATTGTGAATCATGTATAATAAAATTTAGGCAGACACCACTCAGCAAAACTTAATAAATTAAAGGTATAGCTCTTCATTTCTTTTAAGAAAACTTTAAATTATCGAAACCAGTCTTGAGGTAAATCCTAAAATCGTTTAAAACATTTTAACAAAATATTTGTCATTCAGTCCCAATTTAAAGTTACTTACGCACTTTGGTGTGATATACCATCCTACCATGATAAATTTACAATACATACATATTTAGCTTCATTAAAATTACCGTTAATTTAATGCATTGAATAAAAGCATGAACAAAATAACACTCTTAAAATAAATATGAATTACGAACAAGCCTACTAGATCACCTTTCAGGGACGTATAGAATATTGGAGTTTGTGTTTATTGTCATGTAGTGTTTTAAGCCTAAAATAGTGTCTCGTTAAAAGATCAAATGAGTGCAGATAAAAAATCTGAATTTGGGCCAAAAATCGATATTCTTCCTGGGAAAATATCCCAACACTTAAAAACATCTGAGTAACGTATTTATGAGTTTAGCCACACAAATTCTTACCAAAGGCCATAAACGTATAGTTTATTAGACTCAGTAAACTTACATTTTATATATAAATTGTTGGTATTTTATAATACTAAATATACATTTTTTAAATATGAAACACCACAATTTTACCGATATTCGAGTAGTGTACAAGTTTTCTGTGTTTTTAAGCTAATATAGATATGATTCTTCTAACACAACTAAGAATTAAATTTTATTAACTGTTACGATTCTATTTGCCCCGGAAAATGTATTTTCACTGATTTTCTAATCTTTACCTGCCATGTTCGTGCATTGTAGAATATTCGAACTTACTAAAAGCTATATAGCTTCAGTAGGATTGGCAACCAAAAATTTGGTAATGTCCTACCATGTGTTATTAATAGCATTATGTGTCTTCTGAATATCTCTGATATATTTATCTTTTTTATGAATCGGTATGCTCATATAACGTACTAAAATCCCTTATATAAGTGGCCACCTGTTTGTAATACGGATTTTTATAGATTATATTATTGTTTGCAGAATACTCTTCTAAATTATTAGTAATGTTTCTGTACCACCACAGAACAATAGTTTAATGATGTACAAACTAGAAAAGTATAGAAATATTGGCTTAAGACACTGCAAAATAAAGGGGAAAACAGTACTTGAGGTATAGAAGTATAGAAAAGTTACCGGGTTATATTGGTAAACTTCCCAGACAACATAAGAGTTTTGGTTGGTGCATTCGTCTGTTGTCAGTTATACAGAGCAATAAAATCTTTCCAACAAATCTATTGTTCAAGTAGGTTTTTGTTAGAAAATCGCTATTTTTCGATTAATAGGGAAGACAAAATGCACACAAACATTAAAAGTCCAAAAAATAAACAATCTGGAAAAGTAGTGTTTTTATTAACGTTTAGTAATATTTAAAGAATTTTCCAATTGCTCTAAGAGTCTTCAATTAAAAGTATGATTTAGTGGATTGAGGATTTGGATATTAATTGTCTGACAGTATGTATTTTTTAATGTCTCTCACTGTTGGTATTTGATATATCAAGCTAGGATAAAGTATCATAAGAGACCAATTAGTGTTTCATATTTTTAACCCCTTCGTAAAATAATGCACTCCCATTTCGGTTTCAAAAAAACTGCTGATCAATTTCAGTTTTAGGGAAAATCCTATATCGATAAAAACTATGTTATCTGCTTAGACAGTATGCCGGTTTCAAACAAATTCTGGAACGCTGTAGATATTTTTAATTAGTGTACACAAAATAAAAACCACTTTTTTGATTTGTTTGCAAGTGTATTTTAAGTGTTATACATAATTAGCTTAGTTGTTTTTTAAGTCTAACTGACTAGATGTTAATCATGAGTTCTTTTTGCTTTTTCTGTCTCAATTTGAAGGCACGAGTAACATCACGAGTTCCATTTAAACTACGTCTAATAATTGTGAAGTTATTAAAGTATGCCTCAATTAAACATCTGATGACGTACCACAATGAAGCAAAATTTGTTAAATATTTCATTATGTCTCCAATTGCTTCACACGGTGTGAACCAGAAGAGTTACAAGGTAATCTTGACCCCAAAGGCATAAAATTAATTATTAAGATATTAATTATATAGAGATGAAGATGATAGCCTAGTTTTTACTTTTGTAATCGTCTCTATAGGATATTTTTAATGAATACAAACACATCCAAAGTTTTATTTTATATCTCCTACAATAAAGATATTGAGAAAATTACATTTTCATTATGCTTGGATAAAACGATATGTTTACACATTATTATATCAAATTCCCAAACGTAACATATTTATCCAAATAGTACTGAAATTAATAGTAAAAAATATAGTATTGAAATATGTATGATGTTTTTAATCAAATATAAAGAATATTAATTATGTTTTTGGTTAAAAATTGGCATTTTAATGATGTAGATATTCATTTTTAATTCCTAAACATTAATGAGTTATAGTTTGAAGTTAAACATCATAAAGATATTTAAAGGTAAGGTAAGGTAAATCAGGTCGAGATATTTAAGTGAAATTGTAAAGTATCATCCGCAATATTGGACAAGATTATCGGACGCTGTCACAAGCACGTCTCTAACTTTCGATACATTTGTTGCTGTTCTAAGATGTTAAGCATTATACTTTTAATAGCTCAATGAATAGAGTAATAATATTAAGTGTAGTGGTGGATTAAATAGGTCTTATTCTGTTGAAACTTTTTATATTATTTATTATTCCTTATTCTTAATTCTTATTACGATGAAAAAAATAACCACACATATTTATTAATAGGATTTGGTTTTTTTACACTTCCCCTATCTTATGCACGAAATTGGCCTTCTCTCATATGTGAATCGTAAAGGTCAAAACAAAAATTTTTTAAAGGATGACTACACAATAACTTAATATAATTGTTGACTGCATGACAGTATAATACAAAAGGTATATTTTAAAGATAAATAACTCACTATATTTTTATTTCTAACACTCCTTATTGCATTTGAACCTGTACTAAAACTTTTATCTATATTAAATACATAATAAGTTTTAATATAGGGCTACGATATCGAGAACAGTTGAAAGAAACATCTCTTTGTATTTTCAGTTTAAGTCTCAAGTATTGTATCTGTCACATCGGTAATACAGTATATCTATTTTAATTTTCGTTTATATAAATTATAAATAAATATACTTTTAGTTTTTCACCTAAAACGTGTATTTTAATGAGATTTCATCGTAGAATTACTCACAGTAGAATTAATTTGAGGATACGCACTATAACCTCTTGCACTACCTCACCTGTATGCCGACCACAGTGGCCCGAACTGTAATACGTCACGTTATTAAATGTTTGTGATCGTATTAAAATAGTAAATATTTTATTTATTTTGTGGTTTTCTAATTGTCATCATAGTTACCAATATGACATGTAAAACATTTACGCTTCTAGATTGCTTAGCTGAATCAGAAGGAATGACATGCATCATCACCGAACTCGATGTTTCCTTTATAGAAATCAAGCTTTATGCAAAATTTGAAGAATATATAGATCAATGTGTTATCGAGATATCATCGGCCGAGATAAATAACATTTTTTCAGTCCCTTGAGTGACAAGTTTACTAAAGAAGTGTTGTTTGTACATTTGCATAAATGAACTAGTACTGCTATTATTTTTTGTATTTTTTAATTGCAATAAAAATTAAGCACTTCCAGTTAGGGTTTTATAAGATACAGTACATCATATTATATCTTATAATATCATTAAATTTTTCAAAAAAGTTTTATATATTATGAGTGTCATTTACAGTAAATTAGTTTTAACTAAAAGTTGTACCTTGTACAAGTAAGTAAAACTACCTGTTAAATCCAGCAATGGTATCCACTATTATACCTGTTACTATAAAGTGATACGTCATACGAACTTTAAGTTAGTGATTTGTCGATTGGCGGGGTAGCGCGGCGCGGTACAATAGCAGTCTGTCTACGGGCAGGCAATACAAGTGATTGATAGTGAGATAATGGAGGCTTGGGATAAATCACTTTAGTCACTTCGGTAATGGAACACTTGTTATGATTGAGCGACTTTACAAATAAATCATCCGTACCTCACTAAATGCAGATAA
>NW_025782622.1:0-34819 GCF_021130785.1 Homalodisca vitripennis
TTAAACAGTGAATTTTCACAGCCAAATGTATACCATAGTGTTCAAGCTTTTTCACCACAATATCCTGATAAACGCAGTCGAGGGCTTTAGAAATGTCCGCAAAGCTCCGTACTGGTGTCATATCCGCTCCTTAAAACTGAAGAGCACATGGGATACTAAGGCCGCCCCCATCACTTAGGCCCCCCATCCACTTACAGTTCGAACTGCAGTTCTTGACTGCAGTCAGAACTGTGAACGGTGGACTGTGGGACTGTTGAAAAATGTTTCACGTCAGTACGGAACTGCAGTCGCGGAACCGCAGTCCCGTTCGGTGGCGTGGTTGTCGTGGTCAGTCTTATTCCCCGGTGTTTTGCCGTAGGTGTGTACTTTGTAGTTATTATTCGTTATATTATTTATTAATATTTTTAGTTATTTATATTATTCGTTTTGTGGCTGTAGGAAACGTGCATTCTAAGTTCTTATCGTATGGTTGAGAAGTTTTAAAAGTGCAATGTCTACGTTTGAAGATTTGGCAGCATACGCTGTAATAAGCGGTAGCTATTAAAAAACGCAAGAAACGAAGGCATCAAATGTGGAAAAAAGAATGGCCTTATCAGAGGAAGAGAGATTTAACCACGTTCACCTTCTTAGGGAGCTTGAAGCATATCCTAGAGACTGGAAAAACTACTTAAGAGATGGACGAGAAAACGTACTTTGATTTATTACGTATAGTAACACCATTGATTACCAAACAAGATAACAAAAATGAGGGAAGCCATTACACCACATGAAAAACTGACTGCGACATTGCGGTATCTAAGCACTGGCAGAACAATGGAAAGATTTTAAAGTTTTTCAAACGAGAATTTCCCCCCAAACATTAGGAAGAATAATTCCAGAGACCTGCTCAGCTAATTGTCAAGGCCATTGAATGACTATTGCAAGGTTTAGTAGCCTAATGTGTGTTGTTCAAGTAGTTTGTTGAAAAAATCCAAAATATGAAACCAGATAAAAGTTAGAAAAAGAAAGAAGTTACGTAGGTCTTTGTTGTTTTCGAATGCCAACATACTGTTAAGAAATTACAATATTTTTAATCTGCTTATGGATTTGTTAAGGTACATAGCCTACACATTGTATTATGTCCACACTACTTTTTGCCCAAATTTTAAATTACAACTCCAGTATCTCTAACGATTACGAGTTCATTTCTGTGTGCACACAACATTTAACCATTTTTTATAAAGTAGTAAAAGGTAATGAAACTCATACAAAATTATTTGTAAACATTATATTATCCATACTTGTATTTGTTGCGTTGTACAAAACAACACATTTACTTTATTATAACTAAGGAAAGAAAAAGTAAAAAAAATCAATTTTAATTAATGTAAGTATAAAGATAAAAAGTAATACGTACCTATGGTGTATGTTTAACCACAAGATGAGTAAAGTAATAATTAATAAAAACTATTGACACTGTCAAACATAACATTGCAATCTAGTATTACAAACACATGGCAGCTCACAACAGTACCGCATATGAATAAAGATTAAAGTGTAAATTTTAATTGAGTGCAAAATTATTTTCACCACAAACAAAAAAAAAATAATAAATGTAATTTGTTCAAACATATAACTCTCAATGTACTCAAACTACTGGAGTAGGGGCCCTACTAAAAAACCGCAACAGCTTGGGTTGTTGAAAAAGTTTACAGGTTTAAGCCTACTTGTTAATAATAGAATCACTTAATTTAGATTTGTATAGTTTGACACTGAAGCCAGACAATTGCTGTATCATCATACATTGGTTCATAGGTTGATCTACCTCATGAACTTTGGGGTAACACTAGCTGCCGATGGTGTTGTGGAACTTGAGTAAAGAATACCTGGGTTAACTGTAGCAAAATCGATGTTAGTCCACCTAGTTCTGCTTCAAACAGGGCAATCTTTAATGATTTTCTTACTGCGCATAAAATCCTTTGCTCATTGTTCAGGCAATCTCAGCTTTTGAGCAACGTTCTTCCCAAAGGCGTCGTAGTGATCATCTTCTTCTTTTGTTGTTTGCCAGTTCGTTGGTCAATATTAACCCAGACTTGATCACACAGGGACAATTTTTTTTGCCGTTTAAAAGAATCTTTAGGTTCAGGTGTTGCAGAGGTAATATGTGGAAGCGGTTCGAGCAACTTGAGGAGGATTCTGTAGAGATTGGGGCGCTGGTACATTTTCCTCAGCATCTATAATATGGTCGTTTTTTGTGAATCGTCCCAGCATCTCCTGTAAAAAAAAAAAAATGTTTGAAATAAAAATGTCAAAAATCCGTGACTTTTCGCGGATTTCCTTTATTTCCGTGCCCCGGTACACACCTGTCATTACTTAATAATGAACCACAATATCAATAATGATTCAGTTATCACCACAGTTACATTCTTAACTACTTATTTATTAACTTTCATCTCTCAAAATATTATATTGAAAAAAATTACAGAGGGGGTGTGGCGAACGGAAAACGAGGGGGTGATACGGTTCTCGATGGGTTTGATTTCATTAAAATTTGTTCCGTACAAAACGCTGGTCTGAAATATGACAGCTGACAGTTTTATGAATTGTTTTCAGGTACCGAAAAATACAGCCGAGGAGTGGAAACAAATTGCACAGGAGTACGGGGAAAAATGGAATTTCCCCAACTGCCTAGGCAGCATGGATGGAAAAGCATATAGCCATAACACCACCACCTGGAAGTGGTTTTCTTACTTCTATAACTATAAGGGTTTTCCATAGTCAGGTACTTTTCTGCATTGCTAGTGCAAACTATGAAATAATTTATTTTCATTTTGGTGTTAATTGGGCCGGTATCTGATGGAGGAGTATCTGAAAGAGACAGGACTTCAACAAGAAAACTAACAGATAAAAGCCTCAAATTTACCTGAAGAGGGCATTGTAGAGACGGCGAAAGCTCTTCCCATACGTATTCATTGCAGATGACGTCCTTCCCCTAACTGAGGTCCATAATGAAACCCTTTTCCTATAGGGTTGCAAACAAACCTAGGAAAGGTATATAACTACCGACTCTCAAGAGGCACGCCGAATGGTCGAAAGTGTTTTTTGGGATTCTCGCTGAAGAGATATTTCAGGTTTCTACAAAAACCAATCACCTTCATTGACTTGAAGAAAGTGAATAGTGTTGTTGTTGCGTGCTGCTACCTGCACAACTATTTAGCGTAGGACAATCCCTCAAAAGGTACTCACCTAAAGACTGGTTGGATTTAGATGACGACGAAGTTGGTGTGTCTAAGCCTGGACCAAGAACCAGCGATCACAATGGCATTACAAGTAAGACAAACCGAATCGCCCAATGGCTAGTGCAAAAGAAGTAAATGAAATAAATTTGTTCATTATATTTTGAGCAACAAAGGAAAAAGTGGAATGGCAAGACAGATACATCTACTTAGTTTATAATGATTATTTGAAAACAAAATACCTCCGATGACAAACTGTAAGTTTAGTTGTAGCATTGTGAATACATTATTTTAACCGCAAAACTAGTAATTTAAGTTCTCTTACCTCGTCTTCACTGACTCTTCCTTCTCCTTTCCTAAGTTGGAAGTCCCTCCTAGGACATTCTTCCTGGTCAATAAGAAACAAAAGTTACTTCTCTGTAGTACCACAGCAGTTTGGTTACATATATATCGTCTGTACCACTGCCAGAACGTTGAGAGGCTGTTACCTTTCATTGTTCCTTACGAAATGCACTTCTGATATTGTTTATCTTTCTTCAACACATCGCTTTTTGTTGCAGTACTGTCAAACCCTTTCACTACTAATAGTAAACTACGGTGGGCTGCTTCCTTCTTTTCCCCTATTGTGATTAAGTCTTTTGACTTAACCTTCCATACACATTCAATGGTTTCCTAAACTCCTCTATAAAACTGTAAAAGATTATCCTTCGACCAACTGGCCATGATTTGGCCGCCGGTCACAAACAAAAACAATGCGCAACCACCAAACGCTCACCCACTCAATGACGCATGAGGCCGACCACGGAGCAGCTGAGCTAGCGCATGCGCATATCTCTCGCAGCTTTGGACTGTCGACTGTGGCCTGTCACGGGAGCCTCCACTAACTAGCAGTTCCGCCTGCAGTCCGATCGTTGAACTGTCGCAACCGTGCGACAGTTGACAGTCCAACGATTCGCCTGCCGGATTCCCCATCCACTTACAGTTCTAACTGCAGTCCCGGACTGTCTCAGTCCAGGACTGCAGTTAGAAACTGTAAGTGGGATGGGGGGCCTAAGTCCTCGACTGCGTCCACCGTGGTCAGTTCCAGATCTATAACCATATTGACTATGGTAAACAACTTTATTGTGCAAAAAGAGTTTTAACTGCAATTTCATTACTGATTCGTAGACTTTAGAAAAAATAGGTACTAGAGAGATCGGTCTATAGGTTTCTGACATCATCCTAGTCACCTTTTTTTAAAGATTAGCTCTACTTTAGTAGAAACATTAAGCTTGGATGGTGTTGTGTACGTGTTACGGGGAATCGGAAATAAAAGACTGAATTAGTTTACATCATCGACTGTGCTCGGTTAAGGTTGGAGGGTAAACTGAGAGAGATACAAGGGCAGGACACTGGAAAGTGGTAGTGAGTGGGTATGATCTGGTGTGGCGTGATGAGAACAGCCAATGGCAATTTATATTCAAACTGATCACCCCATATGACGTCACAGCAATCATACGATCATACAGTTGGGTCTTTGGGCTGTGGCTTTAACTTGCCATTAACAATTTATAATAATGTATAATAATTATTATATTGTAATTCAATACATTAAATTTCCTCCCTTCCCAAATTTCGAAATAAATTGAATTCACACAAGTCATAGATAAATTTAAACAATACAAGTGTAATAATAATATATAGTAATAAACACATTTAAAATATAAATAACACATATCATTATTAAATGTCATCCTTAATAGTACTGTAAGTTATTTACAAGTTTAATTTCTCTACAGGTTTTCCTAATACGAGTTGGGTATCTGTTTTGTATGATCAGCTGTTCTAGTGACAGGAGAAGGAATACTGCTGAGGGTAGAGAAAGACGTGGTCTAAGAATGAGGGGTAGTGATGTGACATGGAGAGTGGTATGATGCGGGTGAGGTAGGGGTGAGATGACCAGCTGATCTAGTTGAGGTCAGTGTTACTAATTCTGACTGGGCTTGGAGTTGGGCGGACCACTGAGGCGCCTGTCTCACGCTCCGCAACTGTAACGGGTCCTGAGATGGTGGAATTTGACTGTCACTGTCAACAATACTACTGTGTAGTCCTATCAGCTGATCAAATATGTCTACTCCAAATTAAACCAGTTTTTGTCATAACAGCATACATCACATTATTTAACTGTTTTATTACAATGCCCTCTATCCATTTGTCTTTAGAGCGATAATCTCTCACTAATACAGATTGATTAGGAAAAGATTAGAATTCTCGTTTTTCTACCGCCAAAATATTCTTTTTGTTTTGTCCTGTTTTAATTGCACAGTTCTGGCTACATTTTAAGGTCTGAGTAAATCTAGCCTGCATCTTTAGTGGTCTATTGAACCATTAATTTGGCAGGTTGTCTCGTTAGTAGTACTATGAACGGAGTTTCTGTAATCAAATAAAATCCTATTCAAGGCTACTTTAGTATCAATATTTTCTTGAAAAGCCCCAATCTTATTTTACGTTTAGCATACTAACTGAGTTCTCAGCCTGACCATTAGACTGAGGATGATAAGCTGGTGAAAATGTATGTCTTTATACCATTAAGTTGCATGAAATTCTTTAAAATTCAACTGAGGTAAATGGTGGTCCTTTATCACTATGGATAGTGACAGGTAATCCCAAATCTAGGAAAATAGTTCTCTTAACTTTTCTATAGCTAGCTTAGCTGAAGTAGAGCCTACTTCAAATACTTCCAACCACTTAGTGTAAGCATTCATCAATTACCAAGTAGGTCTTATCTTTGAAAGGACCCAAGTAATCAATATTGCAATTTTTCCCATGGCATAGATGGATAGTGCCAAACATGTAGATTACTCTTACTAGGACTAGAACGTTCCATAAGACAGGAAGAAGCAATTGTTCGCTAGGCTTTCAATGTTTTCATCTAATTTGGCCACCAAATATAGGATCTTGCTACTGACTTCATTTTTACAATTTCCCAAGTGACTCGCGTGTAACTCATTTAATTACGTAGCTACGCAAACTTGTTAGGAACAACAATTTTATATCCCCCACATAACAATGCCATGCTCAACTGTTAGCTCGTCCTTCCCTTTGGGAAATAAGGTAACAATTTCCCTATTCTCTCTCCTGACAAAAAATTTGGCCATCCCGTACATCACATAGTTATGTATTTGTTTTATAATAGGAATCATTTTGGGTTTTCAGCTTTTACATCTTCAAAAGTTAAAGGGTACTGAACTTTCAGCGATACAGTGTAAATAGGTACCTTTCCACCTTGGTTCATTGTTATTAATTTACAACGTGTTTAGTGCTTAATGGTAAGCGTGATAATGCGTCTGCGGTTACCATGCTTTTCTGACCTTACATACTGTACATCAAAATTGTATCCACACTTAAAAATAATGCGTATCTTTGTAATCGGCTTGCTGCGAAAACAGGTAAACAAACCCTTTTTCGGTCCAAATATGCTAATTAAAGGTTTGTGATTAGTACACAATGTGAATTTTCGGCCATACAAATATTGATGAAATTTCCTTACTCCATATACTACTGCTAAAGCCTCCTTATCTATTTGTGAATATTGGACATTCTGCTGGTGATAAAGTACGAGAGTGGTATGCAATAGGTTTCTCAACGCCTTCAGGGGTTTTAATGATACTAAGTACGCAGCCCAGCCCTGTCGAGCTTGTGTCTACTGCTATTTTTACAGGCAACTTTGAATCATAATACGCCAAAAAATCTGGTGCTTTAGGTCAAAACATCCTTGACATGGGCTAAATGAATTTGAGACATTTTTCATCAAAATCAAATGGCACGTCCTTTTTTAAACAAGTTGTACAACGGACTCAAGATTGTTGACAAATTATTGATAAACTTTCCAATAATAATTTTTACCACGCCAATAAAAGCTTTTGACTTGAGTGACAGATTTAGGTACAGGTGCTTGATTTATAGCTTTAATTTTAGATTCAGAGGTATGGCAGTCCATCTTTATCGATACTAAAACAAAAGATACTCGATTTTGTCTACAAAGAAACGTACATTTATCTTTCTTTACGGTTAAATCCTTTTTCACTCAGGGCGTTTACAAACCTCTTGCAACCCTACTTACAACGAAGTTTCGTTATTAGATGCCGGGTGATTAAGAATATCATCCATGAACACTGATATGCCTTCTAAATTATGCAAAGAATGTTGTTCCATAAAACTCTTTGAAATATGCCTGGGGCTGATGAGATTCCATAAAGGCATTCTACAATATGAGAAAAAGACCCTTATGCGCATACTAAATTGTACATAATTTTTGTGACTCACTGTCTAACTTTAATTGCAATATAAGCTTGGACTAAGATCTAATTTTAGAGAAACGTTCTCCATGCTGTAAATTTGCAAAATAAATCTTCTATTCTAGGTATAGGGTACTTGTCTACTTCTAGATAACTGATTTTAGAGTAACTTTAAAGTCTCCACATAGCCCTAATTTTCACCGTTCTTTTTTAATACTGGTACAATGGGCGTTCCCCATTCCGAAGCTGCTTACTGGAATTTAACACTTGTTCGTCAACTAAGCCGTTGTAGTTCTTTTTCTACCTTACTTTCCAATGAGAATGGTATCGGTCTTGGCTTAAAATACCTAGGTCTAGCATTTTCTTTTAGAATTTAGTTTCTAACTGGTTTCGCCTGTATACTGACCCTAGTTTCCTCAGTTGAACACTTCTGGAAATTGATTAGTTTAGCTCGGACGTCATTGTCTCGAAATTAGCCTTGTTATCTATAGGTCTGTTCATAACACACAAGTTTATTTTTAAAACGAAAAATTGTCAACTCCCAGTACTTTTAAAGCCAATCACGACCCATTAAAGGATGTGAAACCTCCTCTAAATCACATAACAAATCTAATGCATTTATGTATTTTTCTCATAGCAAACATCAACATCTAACTTTGCCCACAGGTATAATAGGTTCATTAGTGTACGAACTCAAAGTTAGGTCGTTTTCTAACAATGTTACAAGAACTAAAATTATTTCATAAAAAAATCCTCACTACACACTGTGACACTAGCTCCAGTATCAACTTCAAATATGGTTTTCTCTCGACCTTGCACTAGGACTTTAATCTTAATTTGGGTCCAACTCTAATTCTTTCACCGTGAGTTTCATTTTACTTTAAAATAAATTCTGTATGTCCTCGAAATAACTCTCAAGATTTTTATCATCACTCTGAACATATTTCTTAGAATTATTTGAAATCTGACAGTTCTGAACTATCATTTACAAAATTATGTTTTCTTATAATCTTTGTGTTTTCTCTTTGTTTTGAAAATTACACTGATAAGATATATACCTTTCTTAACTTTCGAAAGCTGATTGTCATGGTAACTTACTATATTTTCAGTAGATCGACATACCTTAGATATGTTGATTTCTTTTTAACCCACATTATGTGACACACAACACCAAACAATTTGCACTGCTTCCTATAGTGACCACACTGCCCACAGCACGTACACTGCCACCTTGACTTCGTGCCTTGCGTTGTAGCTCGCGCTGCCACCGGCTGCCCAGCCGACTCTCACATGTGGGGTGGTGATGCGCTGCCATCCGCTGGACCCGGCTGCCGCCGTTCACTGTCAATGCCGCCGCATTTCTTCTCCGCCGCTTCCACTGAGCAGACGATTTTTTCCACAGCCTGGTCGAAGGTTAGGGTGGTCCTCGTCCCAACAGCCTCTGCTTGGTCGACTCACTCCTGATGCCGCTCACCAGTCTGTCTCTGAGATAGTCGTTTGAGGGATGCGCCAAACTCGCAGTATGCAGACAACTTCTTGAGGCTGGCGATGTACTCTGCGACTGATTCCTCCTTCCTGCTGATTCGTTTTGCTGAACTTGTACCTTTCAGCTATGAATGGATGGCTTCGGGGGAAACAAATGGTCCTGAATTAACTTCACTAATTCATCGAAACTTTTTCACTGAAGGTTTTTCCGGCGTACATAAATCTCGTAACAAACTGTACGTTTTCACACCCACGACTTGTTAGTAACGTACAAATAACCTTTTTGTCGTCCACTAATACTGTTACAGTCAACGAATAATTCCAAATCGTTCAACATACGAATTCCAAGTTTCTGCAACTGTTGTCGAAGTCACCGATTCCGCCAATAATTCCCGCCATTTTTTACTGTTTCACTGAATAAAAGACGAAATGTTTCCAATTTACGAACCTTGTCTTCCAACATCAACAAAATGTAACCTATTTTGAGTCCGCGTGACGCCCTCAAACTACCAGACACACTTCCTCCCACTATAATTTTTCGGAGAAATTATTTACGCACAATCGAACAGGTTGCATTGCACTCGCGGGATCTCATTTAATACCTCGTCGTCGCCAATTGTGTTGTGTGTACGTGTTACCGGGGGAATCGGAATAAAAGACTGAATTAGTTTACATCATCGACTGTGCTCGGTTAAGGTTGGAGGGTAAACTGAGGAGAGAGACAAGGGCAGGTCCACTGGAAGTGGTAATGGTGTTTGTGTATGATCTGGTGGCGTGATGAGAAACAGGCCAATGGGGCATTTATTCAAACTGATCACCCCATATGACGGTCACAGCATCATACGATCATACAGTTGGTCTTTGGCTGTGGCTTTAAACTTGCGCAGTAAACAATTTATTTATAATATGTATAATAATTATTATTTAGATCTTAAAATTATTATGTAATTCAATACATTACAGATGGGAAAATACTTACAAGTACAGTACTGGCATTAACGCATAAGGCTAAAGGAAAAGAAATTACATCCATAAAGTACTACAGAAGATTAATACCATATATATCACAGCTTCTATTTGGTTTCATTTTGGCTACTATATTACATATGTCCATAGAAGAGACAGTACTCCATTTGAAGGAATTCTCAGGGGGTTGAGTCTTGCACGAGATTGGCTCCCGCATTATCCACTTGAGGGATATTCTGCCTCACATTATTTACGTACGGCCTTCCAAAAAGAAGTTGGCGAAAACATCGGCAGCTGGAATATCGTGGATAGACCTCTCTGTTGAAGCCCAGCTCGCTCTTCAAAATCCGCCAAAGCAGCTCTAAATGTGTTGTCTGAGTTTAGGATAAAGTTTGTATAACTACTTTTTCTTAGCTCATTTATTTCAGCTCTATAAAGCTTTTTGGCTTTTAGGCAGACCTTTCTGTCAGAGAGTAGACCAGTAGTACAAGATCGTCTAAAGGAGCCCCATAACCTCATATTTCAATGCAGCCAATTCTGCTGTTATACTATAGTTGACAAAAGGTTTTGAAATGTTAATGGTACTTTTTATGTTTTACAGGTAAAAAGATATTTAACCCAGTAAAGGAATATATGTTGTAAATTTTATTGAAACAATCATATCTTCACAGCTAAGGCCACCCAACAACAAAAAAGCACTATTGAAACCGTTCAGGCACTGTTTAAAATCCATGACCTTCAAAAAGCGGAAAGGGTCGAAAGCTAATTTCATCAAGACCTGACTTATGTTACAGCTTGCAACAATACGTAAACAAAGCAATGATTATGTTATACCGCTATGGTATGCCACAATAAATTACTCTAATGGTGATCAACATTTTGTTATATCCATACAAATTTCACAACTCCTGTAACAAAACACTGTGATGCAGAGATTAAGGGTTCTTCATATTATTATACTGTTCTTACAATTCGCTGAACCCCATTCTAATAAAGTATGGCAGTTAAGACTAATTTTAAAATAAAACAAGGTTTGGATGACAAATTTCAAGTCTATAGCTCATTTTCAATCTTCATGATGCTCTGGGGACAGATAGAAAGGCAGACAATCATACAGAAAAGAAACTTCTACATCGCCAAGCAGACAAAAGAGAAAATGTGTTTTAGATTACTGAGTGTTTGACTTCAATGAAGCTCAACCAATTTTCCATGGTTGGACATGCACCCAACCATAAGACTAATAATTCTTGTCTGAAGTTTTATGCAAAATTTAACATCTACGGATGAAATGTTTGTCGAAGTATCTTGCCTCATGACATATTCACATTTCTGTTCATTAAGTTAGGTTTTTATACTAATGTTTTGTCTACACACTTTGTTACACCTGCTGCAAGTCAATAAAAGATTATATATGAGTTTGAAGTAGTTAGACTACGTACAATAATATTTCACAAGTTAAAATTTTCATATGATTATACTCAGTTTGTTTTACAAATTGATTATTTTAAATCTACTGTTTTTGTCATTACTACCATGGTTACCCAAAAGTCTAATGTACATGTTCTACATGAGCTCATACAGTTCCAAAATTGTTTTCCAGTTATCAAATAAAAAACTTTTTATTCGTGTTATTCAATTTGACAGAGACTCAATTTTTTTATCTTTGCAGATATTGAAAACTTAGCCAATTGGCATTCTACGTGTGTGAAACAATATTAGTTCTAAAGGAGATCTACCTTCTTCAAACTGTAGGTTCTCAAATGTAATAAATTACTCTATGTAAACATTGTTTTATGACAGCAAAACCATATGTTTATTTGAATTTAACCATCATTTTCAATTTGTTTTAATTTATAGTGTTGTAAATTCTCTAAGGCCGTAAACTATTTAAGTTTTCAAAGTTTCACCTATTAGACGTCTAAAAACATACAAATATTTAGAATTTGACTCCGAAGACTCCCTTTGAAGCGGTCAGCAAGTACTATGGTATATGAAAAATTCGCTGGAATGTGCTTTAGCACTAATGCACCAATTACAACTCTAAATGTTCTAAAATATTTAAATACATTTTTTCAGTGTATAAGGAAATAAATATGTAAATAGTGTCATTGTTAATGTATTCTGCTACAAGAACTGTACATTGTTAGCAAGTAATAAGTATTAGATAAAAAATGAAAGTTACTATCTAACTTTTACTATAAATTTTAAGACTGTTATAAAAACCCATCTTAGTTGTCTTTTGACATAAGTAGGTTTTTCTCTGATCTGTGACATATATTTTCTAGGTCGAGAAACAAGGCAAAATCAACTATGGAAACAAACTACTAAGAACAAAGTAAATTACAATGGCCATAAATATACATTTTAACGTATTTTTTTAATCGTGGCAAGAAGGGCAAATTCAACATTGGTGTTGGAAATATAATTCCCTCAAACCAGAAGTTGCTCATACATGTACAAAGCCTACGACATAATATGCGGAAGCCGCGACCAAAATGGGATTTCATAACTTTACAGACCAGTGAGTGTGTAGCCAAGAGAATTTTTGGAATTAAGAATAGGCCTATAATATTAACCAGACACCTAAGAAAGAGTAACTTTAACACACGAAAAACACATTTAATTCACAAGGAGTTAATTAAAAATTACAGTCATAGTTATGAAACATATTTTATTAAATTAAAATGTCATTACAATTGTTTATAATGTTTCAACTGCAGTACCGTATGTACAGCAACACATGTTATATGTTAATAATTAAAATTACTTAGTATAATTACAATTTAAAGTGTTTAGTTAAATCAGTTATTTATGTACTTAAATCTTTAGTAAAAGAACTAGATCTTACAATGTTGTGTTTAATTTTGGTATAAGGTATGAAACTATTTTATATATAAAATACTCAGCTGACACATATTTTGTATCTTAACAGTTATTTTAAATTTAATTAATTATATAAAATCGTTTACTAGTTAATTTATTGATTCATTATTTTGCAAATAAATGGTATGAAACTAAATAAATATTATCATGCAACTAGTTATTAAAAGTTAGAATTTTTACTTAATTTTAAGCATGGTTGCATTTTTTATACAATTATTTTAAACTATCATAATATTATATTATTAATAGAAGCCAAAGTTATACCATATTCAAATGATTATTTTAATTTTAATGTCTACCTACCGACACAAGTTGTATTATTGTTGTATTGAAACTTTATACAAACAAACTTTTGTTTCCAATATAACTTCTTTAATGAATTGAAGAAATTACATTAAAAAATAGCAAATGCTCCAAAAAAAATTTCTTCTTTCAAGGGCATGTATAAAACACAGCGCAATCCCACGCTTATGTAATTTTATACGATATTTTAGAGATATCATTATTAATGGGACACTCCGTAAAAGGTACTAAGTTTTACTTGTTATTAATACTAATTTAATTTGGTTTTTATTGAGTGTTATTATGAGTTATATTTTATTGTCTAAAACATGTTTTTAGAAACAGAAACAATAATGGTAATATGAAAAATTTGATGTTAAGAGGGGTTTAAGATTAGAAGGCGAAAAACAACACCAGTTGAATATGTGCATGAAAGCTGAAAGTGAAACCAAAATTTGTAACTTTAAAATTGAATAATTATAAAAAATTTGTTTCTGGGAAAACATTCCAGTAAAAACCAGTTACTTTTTTCATTAACTTCATTTGCACCTTAACACTAATAGTGTTATTTTTTACAAATCCATTTGAAACATCCATTAGTTCATTCCAAGGACACATTAAAGAAACCCCCCAGTTGGGTTGACCTACAGTTACGTTGGTCAAATGTATGTGAGAAACATTTAATTAAATTTGGCTTGCCTTGTTGGTTGAGAAAGAATCAATTCATAATTTAAAGGGAATGCTCCAAACAGATGTTTCTTGAGTTTTCCTCCACATTTCAGATCAACACATAAGCGTTGTAAATGCATCTTTTACAAATGATAAATTCCATAAGTAATTCTCGAAAAAGAATTTTGGAGAATTTTTGTTCAGTAGTCAGGGTTTTAATATCATTTACAGTACAAACAAATGTATAAACAAATCGAGAATCAACTGAGTCAGAAACACTTTTTAGCATTATTGTATTTCTAGTTACCAAAAAACTTACATACTTCATTCACTTCTTCACAAGTCAGTAATGCCAGTCGGGGACTACTTTTTCACAAAATTCTTCACAGGTGAAAGTGCAGAAGCGAATAAATTTCAGATGTGGAAAGTATTTGCTTTCTCAAAACCTCTCCATCGTTTTGAATCTGTAGTGTGTTTTGCCCACTTGACCACAGCCTTCCAAACACTGGGTTCACTTATATTCGAACAGTCTGTTCTTCTACAATTTATCAACAGTGCTTCAGCACTAAGCTGCAGAAAACTTTTTGGAAGAAACAATTCGGTCTATTTTGGTTCCCAAAATTTCCATAGTCAAATTTCCTTATTTTCTCATTTGAAAAAACAAAATGAATTTGAAATTGCAAAAAATATATTGTTCAATGTCCTTTGGAAGCAAGGCTAGAATATGTGACACAACTGTTGGTTTTATCTCTGTAAACTAAGTACTTTTCCACTACGTAAAGCAAATTGACACTCTCACAAAACGAAAGTTTTGGAATCACAACACTACTGCCTCCATAAACACATTTCAATGAAATTCCAGAATGTTCCAGGCTCAATATCTACGACTCTAACATCACCCTGTTCAGCCAATTCACTGTTACCTAGCATGTTCCGTAAAGGTTCACTGTATGCAAAATAGCAAGACCTTTATTGCTCCGATCCTTTCAGTGTGTCCTGATTCTGTCCCCAAGACAAAGAAGCAATCATTTCTAGACGTGTCCAGTCAACCAGTACTTGGTAATTGGGTGGTAAATCATCATCCACTTTCCATTTCTGCAAACACTCACTAAGTTTGATAATGTAGTTTTTTTATTTCAAAATAACATTACACTAATATCACTCACGACTAACTTATTAAAACAAGAGTATTTGGCACTATACTTCCAAATTTATCTATTAAACTATAGAATAGCACTATTTCATTAGAATGCCTCATGGGCAAAGTGACAAAACACCACATTGGGTCCAAGAATAAGAACTGATAGTGTGTAATCTGAGCTTACTATCCCTGATATTGTATCTTCAAGCACAAAGATAAGCCTAAATCTTTATTGATTATGGCCAGCGGGGGCTCTAATCAGGTCTGTGGAAGCCCTTGCAAAGCCTTCATTCTGAAACATATTACCACTGTGTATTTTTTGTTAAAAAATTATTTTAAGTACCTACTAATATAATTTACTGCTTGGCTAATAAATATGATAAACCATTGATTTATTTAATATTATTTATTGACACCAACTTTATTGTACAACTTTCTCAAATTATTATATATACACTTAAACTGAAATAAACTCATTTAATCTTTAATAACAATTAATTTAGTGTAAATTAAATAAATTACTTTTGCAGTTACTATGTCTCACTAATTGTGAACCCTGTGTGGTGACTTGTTCAAATTTGTGCAAAAGTGTCCAACTTTACTATTTTCCAGATGCAGATGAAAATGATAAATTTGTTTATGATAAAATAATAAATGGGAATATGATAAAAGGAAAGATTATATCTCAGTTATCTTGTACCATGGAACAGATCATAGAAGTATTTGCTTCTCTGAAAACATGTAAAATATAGCAAATATTTATAGTTTTAGATAGATTTTGAAATTACGCGTATATATTTACTAGCAGTTAACCGCCCCTTCGCACGCAATTTCGTAGTTTTGCACCCTGTATGACACTGAGCACTTCTGACTCGAGCGAGTAATATTTTCCAATGTTCCTTTTTGCCACAATAAAAAATATGTTAAAAAGCATATATTTATGGTTGATTGTAAATTTTACTTCGATGTTATTTTTTGTCCCATTTGCTGATTTTTGCTTCTTTTCTAAAAACAAAAATACATATACAGCTCTGAGAACCCTACTTTTGTCAAAAGACAGCTAATAATTTAGATTTCACAACAGTATTTTAAATATAAAGTAAAGGTTAGATAGTGTCTCTTATATCTGCACTACTAGCAGTTACCTGCTGTTTCGCACGCAATTTAGTAGGCGTTGCACTTGTATGAACCATTGGTTGGTTCGAGTGAATTATATTACCGACGCCAATGTTCAGTTTGACTTGTTAAAACAAATCACAAACAAGAGAAAATACGTAAAAAAAGCTTATATTAATGACCATTCTAATTTACTTTGATAGATAGTAGACTAGCATTGTCTTTTATAGATAATATTTGATAAAATGTACAGCTAAAAGTACAGTAACAATGACACTACGCGTTTGTTTCTTTATAAAATAAAAAATATTGATAATACTTTTAAAACGTTTAGATCTGGAGTTAGTACATTAGATAAAAAGCACAGTTAAGCAAACTCACATCGTAGCGAAATTCTTGCTGACTGCTTCAAAGGGAGTCTTCGGGTGTCAAATTTTGACCATCTTATGTCTTGTGGCATCTGTGCAAAATAGATGAGTACTTACCTAATCGCTAAAATCTAAAAAGGCGTTAAGAATATATTTGTACTCACTATAAATGTAAACAAAATTTGTAAATAAATGTAAGGCAATGTTTTGCACAGAACAGGCGATTACATTATAAATGCTCTGTTTAATTAAATTATTTTCACAGCTTTAAAGAGCCAGTGGGGCGTAGCCCGAATAACAAAATAAGAATAGGCCTATATTCATTCCAGGGAACCTAAAATGTCCATTGTAGCCTAAAATATCAGCTCAATTTGTGTTGGAATAGTTTACGCGTGAAAACGTAACAAGCAAACCTACTTTCAAATATTTATAATATTATTAGGATTAGTGATGCTATATAACTCGGCTTGTGGAAACAGTAACTGTTTTAAAAAAAGGCTAAACAAGTTACAACTATATTTAGTTAAGTTTGTTGCCAGTTTGACACTATTTCTGAATTGAATTGAATCAGAGTTTATTTCAAAGAATATTTTACGTGCGTGCAGTATGTAAAATAAGATAGAACTTCTTAAGAATGTACATAAAATGTAGCACAAATCCACAATAAGTAGTTATAAATGTAGTTACTATACAGTTGATAGAATAAAATTATGTAAAACTAATTGGGACATTAAATTTATTATAAAATTTCCATTATCTTATTACTATACTAGTTAAATGTTTACTTACGAATATTATACACATGATTTTAAAGTGGCCTAGGAAATGGCACACACCCAAGCCAAAAAAATACCCGTAATTTAGATAGTACGGTAATTTTATAAATTAATTTTGCGTAAATACTACAAATAGTGTAAAGGAAAGATTTAAAGAGATGAAAGAAGAAAAATCAGGGAATGATGTATATTACAGATCAAAAAGCCAACACGCAGAACAACCTAACATAGTACTAGCAGATGTGATGACGAAATTGTTATAAAATAAAAAATAAATGTTATAAAGTAGGACAAATCCATTGACAGGCATCGTTGCTGTTAAAGTGGCATCAAGAGGCAAGGCAAAAGTCAGATCCGTCTGTAGTCAGCCGTAATTGAAGCCATTCATTTCAATGTGTTAAAAAAGTTCATTTATCTCAAAATTGAAAAAACAACTCCGTTAAATTATGGACCTGCCGAAAAAACAGAAAGATGGAATACTTATAACATTTCCTAAACCTTTTGTGATAAATCATCTTTTTTGTACTACAAACTGGTTCAAAACATCGATTACGTTTTGAATAACATAAGGATGTTTAAGCCCAAGAACTGATGTGGAACAAGTTTTGAGTTTTACTAAAAATTGAATTTATTAATAACTTAATTGGCTATGGTCACTGGTGAACTTAATACAACTTTTATTTCTAATAATATGTCATTCAAATCAAAGAGAATCCCCCATTATTTATGGACCTAGAATAAAAAATAATGTAGTTTTGGAAATGCATACAACGTTAAAAAAAACTTGCTGTTTACTTATTATACATCTGACAATTAATTTATATCTGACATTGTTTGCGGAACATTGGGTACAGGTGGAGAGTGAGTCTACGACAAAAATTAATATTTCATTTTCTCAACAAAATCTACCTACAATCTTCCAACTGAAGCTAGAAGGACTATTTGATACCTCGTGTATGATATTGAGATAATTACCATACAAAATTTTGTATAGATGTACAATAACATTGTGATAAACAATAAGTGAAAATATTTGCAAGCATAATTTTCTGAATTTACTATACTATATCAAGTCCAAGCTTTTAGAAAATAAATTAAATGCTCGTAAAATTCTTTTCCTTTGTCAGAATTTCAGAAAAAGTGTTACAAATATATTAATGTGTCGAACTGTATATAATTGTACAATCAATGATGTGTACCAAATGAATCTTCTTATCTAATTATACCAGAAATGGGAAAAATCTCAAATAATGAGATTATTCTGTATTCTTCTATAAAAAGTAAATTATAATGAGGTAAACATAATTAATTACTAATTACTTTTTTAAAAGGTTGATTAATATAGTTTCATAGTGTAATGTGTATTTGTAATATTTAAATGTAGCACACCGGGGAATCTCGGATTTATTTTCATCAGATATTTTACAAAAAAAAGTTCATTATTCAAGTTTCACTAGATATATTTTATTCGCATTAACTATTAACATTTTAATTAATTGCAAAAAGGAGTCAAAACCCTGAATCAAAGTGATTATAAAATAACTTTTAATTTTTATAATTTAATAAAAAAATATATAGTTAATTTAAAAAAAACTATTCACACAAATAAGGCCTAATAATGTTTGCGGACTAATTTAAAAGTACACATACATTCAAACCGTAATTGTAAAGCAGTGAAAATAATGAATTAACAACAACAATGAAAGCAAAAATGATGACCAAATAATTGAAATGCTGCAAAAAATTCAGTGCCTTCCAAATTACAGAGACTTCGACAAGCGAAATAGACAACAATGGGGAATTCTAGGGCAGGTCAGGACTTGATAAATATTACAGGGTGGGAACTGTGTATAGATGACAAGGCAATGGAGTACTAAATAGAATGATAAATTGTATGGTCACCTTTGGTCGGCCAACACAAGAAAAATTAAACACCCAAGTCAAGCCTATTGGTAGACATCTAAAAAGCAAGCGTGGTGAGTACAGTATATGCTATTATATCAAAATCAAGACATTCACTATGCAAATTATTTATTAATTTTCACACGTTCACAATAATTCTGAAAATAATGTTCCATTTGACTTATAATTGCCTTTTACAAAAACTATATGGCAAATAATTGTTTTCAAGGTAAAATGAAGAATTTTTGTATGCAGATACAGCGAGGCCATAAATTTACTCTATCAAATTTCAACCACTTGATTTGTCAGGTTAAAATAAGTAAGAAATTTAAAGATCAAGATTCGGCAAAACAATTATGTACTGAATCCAAACAAATTGTATAACGAATGTGGTAAAATTACAAGCTAGTAATCTTATCTGGTAAATTCAACAATCAGCTGATTATTAATCAGCAGTTAAGTGACATTGACAAATCGATTAGTGAAGTTAAAGTGAAGGATAAGGCATAGTTTACATCTTTAATTTTCTGTTATTATTTGCCATAGTGAATTAAATTTGGAATCAAAATGATCATCGAAAAGAAACCCACACTTCAACCGGTTCTTATAAATATTTCATTAACTCTTTTTTCTGAATTTATTTCAATGTGAAAATTTTATATAGCCACCATTTTAAACCTGATCAAGATATTTTTCTGACACTAACCTTAAACAGGTCATGATTAGAAGAAACATTTTGCAAAGGCTTGAACTTTTATACCTTTATGTCTTTAAAAATACGAATAAAGAAATAGAGGGTGAACTAAACAAGACAGTACTATACTTTATATTATGACATGACTTTGCTTAGCTCAAATCGTTATAGTTAAAATAATTTTTAACATGTGAGAGGTGTCACCGCCTCCATGTACACGAGAGGTTGCTTGAAGGCAATTTTGCTCATGATTACTTTTTACTATTAATTATTTTTGCTTCAACAGGAAATCTTCTAAAAATTCACATGATTAGTTTGATTACTGTGTTGCCGAATATACTACTTTAAATTACCTGCAAATCAAATTGGTGTAAATAAAAAACATATTACAAGTACTGTATCGTAATTTTTTCCGTAAAATTTAGAATACGCAGGAGGTTGAGCGTAAGCACATTATCTAATACATTTTTTTTAAGTGTGTAAGTAAAAAATGTGTTTGTACTGAACAAAAATGTGTATAATAAAAGAACAACGTGCAAAAATAAAACTTGAATTTATTTATAAAGTGAATGACTGTATACATAAATTTAAATATTATTTATCAGGGAAATATTGCCGAATTGGGTTGTAGAGAGTACATTTTTAGTTATTTTGAAAACAAAATGAATATAAGATAATGTGAAGAAATATATGAGAAGATACGCGAGTTCCTAAGCTGCTGATGTTCATAATAATACTATAAAAAAATTCAAAAAGTGTGGTAAACTGCCACGGGTTTTACCTCTTTGCATGTTAAGATAATCTGTAATAAAAAAAGATACAGAAAACAATAATGTAAGTGAGGGTTCCTTTGGATTGTCCATGAAGGTCAGAATGGTGCAGTTCTTGAATGGCTGGAAGGTGCCTGCCTTCACGGCTTACCGATGTTTGCCTGCAGCTAACGGGAGGTCTGTCCTACAAAACCTTCCAAGGGCAGCAGTATCTTGGTGATGAAGCTATTCGTGATGTTAACCCAGTCTAGTTCAGGCTATCATTTCTCTCAGTGTCCACTGGAACGACAACACAGAAGTTTTTCCGGGTGGTAAATGATGTCAGTGCCATAACTTATGGCACCAGCCTCGTTTTCACGTTTGGCCTCTACCACGACCGGATTGAAGAGTTGTTGACTATGCTGCAACAGGGATTGTACCAGTACTCCCACACCTCTCTCCGACAAACAACACGTTGCTAAGAGAGACGCCACCATGAGGGTTAAAAATTGTTGAAAGAGTTTTTATAATTTCCCTCGATTCTTGGGACTTTCTTCTTTCTTCATCAGCCCGATGATTTTTTGGTATCATAAACTTCATGAAGGATTCCCACGAGAAAATTCCGTTGCCTCTTTTCTCCCTGGTTCCCCTTCGATATAGACTCCGTCTACCTGTATCTGACCATTTACACGGTGGGAAATGATGAATCTCTTTGATCATCATCATATATCACATAATCTTGGCAGTGCTCTCTGTACACCTCCATCCTATGCCTCCAGGGAGAGATGAGGATACTGGATTTGGCATTCATGAACATACCGGAAACAGCAAAAGTCATGACTTCTAGAGCTTCTCACAGGGGTGACGTTTCAGTATTACAACAACTGCTGTCTCAAAAGAGTGCATACAACATCACCAGAAGATTTTTACAGTAAGTAAGAGTCATGTACTATGAAAGTATACATAGAACTACTGTGTCATGTGAATAGAGAGGTATTCGAAATTCATATTGTACGGATGTTTGTATTTTATATGCAACAAAAATGTTATATGACATTCTTATGGTAGTTGGCATTTAGTAAATTTAAAAATGTGTGAAATTGACGTTTGTTGGATGATTATGAGGGTAACTTCTGATACACCTTAACGCGTTGAGGAGTACTATACCATGCTAAGGACAGCTATACACTTCAACATATCTAGGGTCTAATAAAGCAAGCAAAACTAATTAGTGAACTTCAGGGAGCAAAGAACACTTCGTAGTTGTATTTATTCAAAATGTATTTTAACATTATGAAAGACCAAAATAATGCGTTATTCAACCTTCTAGGCGATAAAATGTACCTTTTTTTGAAATTGTTGGCAAAGTTATAATAATCTTCTAAACACGGATACGTGGCAAAGTGATACTTTCCATTTAAGGGCACTAATATCCAGTTTCTCTTAAGCTCACGCCTCCTCATGTCAGTAAAACATTTTGTGAAACTAAGTTATTTGATTATCACTGTTCTGAGAAAATTTCGTGATCCAGGTAAGTAAGATCTTTCCCATTTTTCATCAAACAAGTGACATTTTAACTTATCAAAGTGTGTTGTTGGATAAATATGTCAGCGACTGATTATATACCAAACTATGTGTCAATATGGGCATTGAATTATATAATCTTAATGCTTCTTGGTAGTTATGAGAAAACGAGTTTGTTTTCAAAACTCCACTATATAAGGCTCACAACAAGCATTTTTTCCGAGTCGAACCGTGAACATTGAAACAATGACTAAATATTAGTAAAACAATACTTTTCCAATATGGTTTATTTTTTGGAAGAAGCCTTTCGAAACTAAAGATTTCATCATCAGACGACTCCACAAATAAATATTTACATGCTTTTCCGTTACAATTTGTATTAAAATACCATATGGGGTAGATATGCAAATACAAAACTTCTGGAAATTTTAAGCCAGTATGAAAAATTAGATATGACTACAGTTTAATTTTTTGAATAAGTTGAGAAGAAAGGATTTTCACCAGGGCCTTCTTCATTGTTTATGTTTGTCTTTAAATCGTGTTTTATTGTTTCTTTTTGTTTGCCTATATAAATGTTGTCACAGTCATCCAATTTTATAAATTCCTGATTTATAATAATTCGAAAAATTTTGTTTTTAGGTTGTCCTAAAATTTGGGATAGTTTGTTGCTTGTTCTGTGAGTGACAGTTATACTTGTATGTTTTTTAATTTTCGAAGTGTTCGAGAAGTGCAGTATGTTGTAGAAATAAATTCGTGTTTTGAGGTGGGGTTAATGTTGTTTTATCTTTTCTAGTTCTTCTTTTCAATGCTTTTTTAGTATATTGTTAATAAGTTACGTAGTAACCATTGAAAATATCAATATTTTATATATTAATTTAGTTCTTTATTGTATTTTTCTGTTGAAAGTGGCGTATTTAAAATTCTGTAAATCTTTTCCTTCCCGTAAAATTAGCCCCAAAAGTAAGTTAGTGAGTATGGTATATTGTATCAGAGTGTAACTTAGCCCCAGAAGTAAGTTAGTGAGTACGGTATATTGTATCAAAGAGTGTAACTTAGCCCCAAAAGTAAGTTAGTGAGTAGGCTACGGTATATTGTATCAGAGTGTAACTTGGCCACAAAAGTAAGTTAGTGAGTACGGTATATTGTATCAGAGTGTAACTTGGCCCAAAAAGTAAGTTTAGTGAGTACGGTATATTGTATCAGAGTGTAACTTAGCCCCAAAAGTAAGTTAGTGAGTACGGTATAATATTGTATCAGAGTGTAACTTAGCCCAAAAAGTAAGTTTAGCGAGTACGGAATCGTCGGAGATTCGACAGTTGTTACTTATCAACTTAAATATCAAGTTGTTCATACATACCAGTCTAGTGGAAAAATAAAATGAGCTTTAAACACTGTTTAATTACACACCGATTTTTATATTAACAGTGTAGCCGAGTTCTAAAATATAGTACTCATATTACTTTTAATCTCTTATTTACTGTCAACGAAATTTTTAATTTATATTATAAATTTCCTCTAGCCTAGAACCTGATCCTGGGTACACTAAAATAAGTTTGTAAAGGTAAAGTACTAAAAAAGTAAGTTTTACGAGTGAATCATTTGAATTAATTTACCCACAAATTGCGACTTATTTGTTTTCATTAATTTACAGTTTAAAGAACAAAATAGCTTTATCTCGTATTTATTACAATGATTACTAAATTGCTTGTATAATAAAGGTAGACCTAGTGCGTATCTCTCTACACATTGAATATCTCGCCCACTTCTCACTTTACGTCTTGTATACAAATATAAACTTTTTTATTACTTTTATGCTGAATAATATTATTAGTATCTCTTTACCGTGAACAATTTTTATCTGTTGACTCAGTACAGTGTTCTTGTTCAAGATTTGGACGTGTTGAGTACGGTTTCAAACCAAAATAAACCGTATACGACACAAAAAGCGGATATGGTTTGAAAGGTCGATTCAATGTGAATGTTGGGTTTAGTTCCAGTTCACATTCCTCTTGGTGCAGCGTATGGAATATTAACGTTATGTTTAGTCTGAAGAGATCTATAAAAACAGTCGGAGATGAAGAAATCATCACGGACCTCCTGAGTAACATTGTTATTCAGTGGTAACCTATTACCAGGACAACGTGTAACCAGTAAACACCCTGTTTATTTCAGTAACAGGTGGGCTGAATGATTTGGCGTTCTCATAACGTCTTTCTGGTATTAAGTAACTTAGTAAACCTCGTTAAGGTAACTCATAGCGGAGTTTCTGGTAAACACTTGATCTGGATAAGACAGTAACGTAATAACGTTACTGAGAAACCAATAACGTAATGGAGTGAGCAGGATGGTACAGGGTGGAGGAAGTAAAATATCAGATTGAAATAAATAATGGATAAATAAATAAAATATATTTACTTACTTCTCATTCCAATTGTTCGTTCTCATTTATCATTAAGATTATAAGTGGTCTATTTAAAAAGAAGTCTCATTAATATAAATATTACACTGTAGTGAGTTAGTTTAAGTTTTTTTATATTATAATTGTACTGTGCAGTGAAAAATTTAAATAATCCATTTATAATTAGTATATTTCGAAAGCAGTTTACGATTACATTTTACAGAGTTTAGTATAATTTTCGTATGATTTATGTCAATGCTGCCCCCCACCACACGTAGAATTTAGTCTGACTCATACTTGCAACTTAACGTCAGTTCAGTAACAGCATGGTGCTAAATACCGAGCGTTAGTCGGCTGGTAACATGTTACACTGGTAACAGGGTTTACTGGAACGTAATACCAACTAACCACGTTATATTTTGATAATAGGGTTATTGACTAAAACGGCATTTCCAATCTCTAAGTAGGAGTCAAGTCTGTGACATCGTCGGAATTCCAGACGTTGCACTCAGAGGAAGTGAAATTGAAGCTACATTCAACATTGGA
This sequence comes from Homalodisca vitripennis, assembly GCF_021130785.1. Classification (NCBI taxonomy): domain Eukaryota; kingdom Metazoa; phylum Arthropoda; class Insecta; order Hemiptera; family Cicadellidae; genus Homalodisca; species Homalodisca vitripennis. The sequence goes on from NW_025782622.1 coordinate 24,992, forward strand.
AAATTATGAGGTTTCTAAACTTATATTTTCAAGCATCCAAACATTAATTACTAACATTTTGCCGCAACTTGGATAGCCAAAAGACGACTGAATTGTTGAAGTTTCGGAAAGTTCCACTGAGATTATTATTTATCAGTCTCGTAGTTAGCACTATTATTGTTAACATGTTTTCCTAAAACTATATAGAAGAAGTGGGAAATTGGGCGTTTTTAAGAAACATTATTATAATTAAGATGATGTTGAGCGTTTTCGATCTATAATTTGCGTTAAAAAAAAACAACTGGTCATTTAGCTGTGAAATCAAAATATAATGTGACCTTTCAATTGTTATTTACAGTCCCTGAAATCTAAAGAGTTTTACTTGGATTTGGACTGAGCTTTTATAATTATCAGAGTTTAGATATTCATTTTAGCAGCTGGTGTAAGTTTTAGCTATTTTGCAATCCAGTTTTATTATTCAACCTTGGCCACACAGCGTGTATATTTTCAGATTCTTAAGGGATTTTAATAAAAATTAAAGGTCTATAAATTGTTTTACAACTATTTCCAACTAAAAAAGGAACATCTAAATCTAAATGGACTATAAAATCGAAGAATTTTAAGTATTTTAAGAGTAAGGAACAGAGCATTTTATCTTATCTGTCGTACGCGATTAACTTTTGCTTCTTATCGCTTCTCATTCTGTATCAGTTTTGTTTAATGAAATTTCAAAATATTGAAGTTTTATAATCTCTTCTTTAGAAAATAATTACGTTATGAGAATATTTATTTGCATTTTAGTATGGCAGTTTAGAGGAGCTTTTCAATAAATAGTCATCGTTAAAAAAAGCAAACCCTTTTCTATGAGATACAATTTGATTTACTGTTAATATTGTAAACATTTGAACTTTTATATTGTCGCACTACGATACTTTTGGCTGCCATTTCTGCCCTTCACAAGAGTTAAATATTATTTATTTAAATGGATCACAATATTAGAAGTCCGTGATTTGTGATATACTGTATTAAAACAAGAAATACAACAGAGTTGACATAATATGTTCTGTTGTTCGTAACGTACGTTAATTTTGAGCTAAACAGAGTCAATTTACTTTCTCAAATCAAAAGGTAATGGGAAAAGTGTTGGAGCCCAAAAAATTGACGAAAAGGGTGACAAAAATGTCACAGAACACTGGCGCCATTGTGCGCAATAAGCGAAGAAATGGCTTGAAAGGTGACGTGAAATTGTTCCCAATTATTTTTTGCATCACAACCTTCATTTAAACTTCAATGCTATTGAAATTATGGCGGTAAGGCACACACAAGGACTCTTCTGATTGCTGCGCCAAAACAAAACGCAGAAAAGCAAATGAAATTGTGCTAGGTGCAAAACACCCAAAAAAATTGACCAACGTGATTTCTGCAGCACTAGTAAGAGAAATATTCCAGGCATCATCTAAAACGTGGAATCAAACAACACGGGATCAGTTTCCAATAAAAAAGGGTAAAAATATCTCCATATGTGGTGTTGTTGTTTGCCTTAAATATTGATAACATGTTTGATACTAATCAATTCCACGTCATTAAAGAAGGTAGAACAGGGCATAAGTTATGATTTAAATTGAAGTAGGGGTTGTACAGACTCAACTTTTAATAACAACACTGCTTTGTGGGTGTCATGGGGAAAAGGTATTTTCGACTTGTAATTAAAGAGAACAACAAGCCACACACACACACCACACACACACACACACACACCACACACACACACACACACACACACACACACACACACACACACCGGATGCGGATCTCCAACTACTCTCATGTTCAATGTGAACCCATTCCGAGACAGCCCCGAATACAATTCACACCTAGAAATGCCACAGAACGGGGTTGAAGTCCAATCAAACTGTACGCTGAGCCCAAGTTAGTCAGGACATCAGCTTTTAAGCTTCCAGACATCCCCTTATATCCAGGAACCTAACAAACAGTCACATAGTTGTTTTTGGAAAGAAACGATTTGATTGTAATCTCAGACAAGTTTGGAAGTTAAGTACACATAAGAGTGCCAACGTCTTCAATGCTGCCTAGCTATTCTGTGTGAAAATGCTAAATCGTCTTACTCCTAAAATTCGCAGACGAGAAGAAGATCCTCCCGAGCACACTTCAACAAATGGCTGTGACTTCTGCCTGAAAGACTGTGTGGATGATGGACCGGTATGGACCACCAGCTCCCAACATGGTCTCACCCCCCACAATTCTGGCAGCCTGTGCCACTTTTTTGTTTTAGAGCCGTCTCGTTAAACCATTTAAGCTCCTCTGGTGGAAGAGGATTCTTTCACGCCGTCCAAACTTCTATGGAAGGGTATGAAAATCCTGAAGGGTTTTTTTCGAATGAAAATCTTTGTGGCATCTGATCCGCTACCATGTGCAGAGCATTTTTCCTCTGAATCAGGATGCTAATTCTGCAGTGTCCCCTCTGCCAAAACTAAGACCGACCAGAGTCCCCGCCTGTTTAAAGCCAGTAGGCACTCTCTTTTCCGTAGCCTGAATGAAAATCGTCCAGGAGGGGCGAGGTTTGATGCAACGGTTCAGAGTTGCGTCCGGCGCACTTGTGAAAAGCGCCCCCAATGATAGCCAAGGCAAACCAACCTTTGGGTGCTAGCCAGAGCGGCTACCCGTCATCTTGGGTCTCCGTTTTTGTCCACCAGAACAACAGCCCCAAATATTAGTGTAGGTCTAACCATGGACACATAAAGAAAACAATACAAAAGCCTCAGCTCACGTCCCTCGATAACCCTTTCCAGATAGGGTTCCTCTAGTTCAGAACCCTATCAATTGTAATTACACTCAGGTATATTAAACCCCATCGGACTTTAACGCAATGGAAGAAGCCTCTCAGTAAGAATGGACCAATACCCTGCAACTGACGTCTCCTAGTAATGGCAACTATGTGCAGCCTTGGTGTGGTTTTTGAACACTAAGGGCCCAACCCATCACACCCAGTGTTCCCCACCATCTTTCAGAGCAGCATTGGCCAGTTCTCGTGACTTTTGTGTTGAACTTACCATACTCACAATGAATCACAGTGTCAATCCGCCGTAACTTCTTTTGTGCAAAAAGATACTACTATTGTTCAAAGACACCACTAGGTTCCACCAATAGGATGAGGAGGTAACGCCCACGCCATGATCGTCCACAATATTTGATCATCAAAACCACGTCATATGGTACCCGCAATTGGGACCATATCGCCTAAGTGCCTATTGATTAAAAGATTCCTTTGATGTCCACAAAGACACCTGGGGCTACTTCCTTTTCCCAGCCCAGCGCGCTTCTCAATCCTGCAATACCCTGATGCAGGGCTGAGTAGCATGAATCTTCCTGGAGTGTAAGCCATGCTGAATTTGGATGTAGAAGGCACTCGCCAGGATATATCCCTCCCAAACAAACCTAGCAATTCATCTCCTTGGGTTTTGAGAATAAGAAAAAAAGGAACAGACATAATCGGCCTAAAGGACCTTAGGCCTGCTTCGGTATCAACACTACCCTGGAATACCTTAATAGGACAAGACACTTAAATGTGACCTGGCCACAGATGGCTCCTGCAACAGCAGGGGGATGGAGGAATATCCAACCCCTGCTGCAAGCAAACTCCCGTCTCTCCCAGGAGGTGGTTATTATGGGACTAAACCGAGTTTAATTCGCTCACTCATTACTTCCGAAGGTTACTACACGTCATTGCCAAACTCCATTGTGAGTGAGCGGTTGCTCCCATGCAGGTTACTCCCTCACAGCTCGAGGAGGGTGGGTTTGGATCCTTGTCATACACTACATTCGGATACTTTTTGATGATATAGACAATTACTGAACCTTTTGATCCAAGATCTGGTGAGTAAATGATAACTATGACTTATCACATGCAATTTTTTTTAGTTAGTTTTGTGTCACTTTTGTTGGACATGGCCGTGAGATATGTTATAATTATTGTTTTGTCCAAATAATTGCCATTCACCAACAAGGAAGCTTTCTCGATGTTTGATGGTGTTAAGTGAATGTTTACTGAACCTACACAGTTTGCTACTGCCTGCTGTACGCTAAAATTTTAATCCAGACCATGAAACATCATTCACGAAAAAGTTTTCCAAAGACGTTATAGTTGTCGTCCCCGTTGGAAAACTGGAGATGTACTACCGGGATAGCAGCATAAGGGAAACAGATTCAACTAGGCCCTGTAAGTGATAATAAGGCACCAGACGTTTGGCTGCGGTTCGTCAGCTCAATTCATATGACTAATCTAGAAGAGTTTCAGATGCAGGAATTAGCCAACAATCAGTACTCAGAATACTTTAAGGACAAATAAAAACGCAGCTCAGTCCGACTTGCCACTACATCAACGAAACTGAATGGGGTATAACTGGAATATTTTTTCACAAGGTTTTTAAGGTGTGAGACAAAAGCAAACTATCTAGAGCAATGAAGAAGTGGAAATGTCACGATTAGGATTCTGGGGTTTTGAGAAATTACAACACTGGATGCGAGAGGTAAAAAACCAAAAGTAACTAGATCCTATTGGCGTGTGGATTTTTTTAAAAGAGGTACACTTGGACAGAAATATGCACGGCAACTTCCTCTCCATCGATTAAGTTGCCTAAATTTATCGTTTGTAATATTCTCCTGAACAAATTTATCCAATGTTGACCATAAACTAACCTAGTACTAGCTAAATAAAGAAAGTTTCAAAAATAATTTAACTTGTTTAATTTCTGAGTTTAACCCTATAAAGGCAAATTATTTTAAAAAACAAATCACGCCAGTTTATGAAAATTAGCATAAATTGTTCAAAATAAACGAAAGACGATGCCGGTTTTTTTTGCCCCTTTTAAAAACCAAACTGGCAACTTTGAGACCACTCATTACTTGGAAACTTGTGACCCAGCTATTGCACCTAAATTGTTTTTCAAGATAAGTAAAAATGTGCTGTTTTGGTGCGTGTAATTTAGAATAACATGACAAAATTATTTATTAAACTATCATCTTGACTTTTATTCTAGGGATCCTGCCGATAAAAAATCTCAGCTGCATTAGTTATGCATGTTATGGACCTCTTAAAGTTCATTATGTTGGGTGGGTTAATTTTGTATAACCACTACTTAAAATATCTAATTTTTAACTCAGAAATTTTGATTGAGAAGGTTTATGTTAATTTACTGGAGTAACGACGCCTTCAATTTGCACTTCTACGTGTTGAAACAAATATTAGTTATATAAAGGAGATCTTACCCTTCTTTCAAACTGTAGGTACTCAAAATGTAATAAATTACTCTATGTAAAACATTGTTTTATGACAGCAAAACCATATGTTTATTTGGATTTAAACCACCATTTTCAAATTTGTTTATTACATTTATAAGTATACCATGTTGTAAATTCTCTATAGGCATAACTATTTTAGTTTTCACGCAATAAGTTTTTAAAATTTCAATTTCATCCTGATTAGGGACGTCCTGAAAACATTACAATATTTTAGAATTTGACTCCGAAAGAGCTCCCGTTGAAGCGAGTCAGCAGATAATACTATGCTATAATGAAAAATTCGCTGGAATGTGCTTTAGCACTAATGCACCAATTACAGCTCTAAATGTTCTTAAAATATTTAATACATATTTTTTTTCAGTCCCCCAAGTTTATAAGGAAATAAATATGTAAATAGTGTTCATTGTTTAATGTATTCTGCTACACCCAAGATAACCTGTAACATTGTTAGCAGAAATAAGTAAAGTAGATATAGATATAAATAAATACATAAATAAATAAATAAAAGCCTTTTATTGCAAGCGTTTTCTCAGTATAACCAACTGCTTTACAGAACAACTCTTGTCATATCTTACACTATTTACAATACTGGGAAATAAAATTAAAAACTAAAACCTATAGACTTAATATAACACCCAAACAAGGACAAATATTATATTACTGGTACAATCATTTTTCTTAGTTTACTTTTAAAAACAGTACAGAAGTCCTGTTTAAGGCTCTGGGGTGGAGGTCATTGTACATAACTTTGGAGGCCAAAGTAAGAAAAGCTCCTCCTCCTCCCCAAAACTCATTGCTTGACTCTGGGAGAAAGTTGAAGCAAGTCCCCACCATGGCGGACAACTGCGTTGAGAGACCTCCTCCCGAAAAATTGGGAGCTTCTCGACCAGGTACCGCCGGCTCACCCAGCGCAAGCACCTTGTGATCATGCCACATGTCAGGAATCCTGACATTACATTTTTCCATGGGGGACAAAACTGGTACAGCATCTCGGAAGGGTGACACATGATCAAAGCGCCTCCAAAATTTGAAAATGAATCGAATGCAGAGTATTTGCAGTCTTTGAATCCGATCTATGTCTCCCCTAGAGATTACTGTTGTCCGGTATTGCAGGATAGCAGTAAATAAAATACAGACAGAACATGAGCCGGAGCTTAGCGGGTTCTGGCAGCAGACTTCTAAATCTGTTACAGGAACCCCTCAGCCTACCAAGGGGGCACGCTGTGATAAGCATGAGTGGACATGATCAGAAAAAGGTGAGCTTACTGTCAAGCACAACTTCCCGAGAGTCTTGACTGACTCAGAGACCAGGACAGGCTTCTCCCCACTGGAGCCTTACTCTCACTCCTCTCTGACCCAAGGGCCATGCAACCAGATTGTGTGGGGCAAGAAGAAGGACAATGCACTTACCTATATTGAGTTTAAGGCCATTGTTAACCGACCCAACGTGTTGATGTTCACTAGGTCGGAGAATTTATTTTCTCAATAGCCCATTCATTCAAATGGAAGCCAGGACTCGTATGACAAGCGCAACTGACAATCATCTGCCGTACCAATAAGGTGAGCTGCCACAGCTTTGAACACAAACTTGGGAAGTCAGACGTATATAAGTTGAACCAATATAGGTCCAAGACAACTTCCTTGAGGAACACCTGGCCTTTTGACAAGTGAATGTTTGACGTCTTCACTTCCCATCTTTGTAACCTGACCTTCTGTTCTCCTAGGTATGATTTTTACCCCACTCGATTGAATTTTTGCCAAAGCCATAAATTAAAAATGCATCTTAGTCGTTACAAAAAGTTCATGGTTAAGGGAATCAAATGCTTTGTGAGTAGTCCAGTATCACTAGTGAACTACACATCCCTTTATCTTTCTGCCCATCAATTAAGTCACTGGAACAGACTTACCAGGGCGAGTGCATGTGCTATGATTTTTTCTAAATCCAGATTGTGTTTTTGGCAATACGTTTAACTTCGTTCATATTACTGTGCTATTTGAACCGTGTTACTATTTTTTTCCATTAATCTTCGATATTGCTGGTGAAAATCGAGATGGGGTCTCAGTTTGTTGGACACTTTATACGGGACGTTTACTTTTTGGCAATGGAATGAACAACCACTCATTTTACCATCTCTGCGTGGAAACACACCGCTCCATCAATGATTTGTTAATAAGAATGAGTAAATTGCACCCAAAGCATATCGGACTCACAGGCCTTAATCATTTGGATGGATAATTTCATCACTACCAACAGGCTCTAGATTCCAAACGTTTATATTCATTTTAGTGCTTTTTTTACACATCATCTTCAGTGACAGCAGAAAAGCCTTTAAAAATCATTCATCGATTCAATTCTCTTACTAGTTTCTGAGAAGGACATCGATTTTCTTCAACTCTGGCTTCATTTCCATTCCCCAATATTGACCAAAATACTGGATTGATGTCATCAAGCTTCAGTTGGTGTGGAATGTTTTTACAATTCTGTTTTTCATATAACTAATATTACATCTGTAGTTCAAAACAAAGTCCATAAAATCTTTGGGATCCTTGTTAGTGGATAATTTTCTCAGTTGTAAAAAATCTCTTCTTTGCTCTCCACACCATCCCATTTCAATTCTATTTGCGTGTTTCTTTTATAATTCTTTCCCAATCTTTACTGGGTCCCCACCTGGTTTTTTCGCCCAATATATCTTACGGAGTTTGTTTTTTTAGTTTAGTCATGCTTGTTTATGGACATCGTTCCTCCACGGGGCTTTCTTTTTTGTCCACCTCTCTTGGCATACAATTGGATGACATGTGAATCAAATATACACTTTTAACATGGGTAAGTGATGAAGTGGCTCAATATTGCCAACCCCGTCCAATCGTGCATTGCTCTCTCCCAGTCAATTCTCCGCGACTGCTTTGACAGCACTTTTCTGGGGTTTAATTTTGAAAAATCTCTGTAGGTTATCATTTTTGGCCTTTTTCTCTCTTTCTTAAATCTTTTACGCAACAAAGTATATCAACTTGTGGTCCCGTTATCTTCACCCCTCTATGGTCCCTAATGCCTGCTGCATCGATGACGCCCGGTACTCTCGGACCTCGACCGACCTGCTCCACTATTATGTGGTCTAAAAACAAGTGTGGAAGAGGTTGCTGTCAACTCTTGGGTTGGTTCATTTACTAATTGTTATTATTGCATTAAGTATTCTTTCAAGAGTCGGCGTAAGTACTTGGCTGTCATTACAACTATTTGACAATAAATCTATGTTGTTTGTCGCCCAAGTACATAATGGAGTTCGATTCCGGATAGCCCAAGTTAACAAAGATAGAGTGAAACAAAGCTGACAGTGAGGTGTACCTTACATGTGCTGGTGGCCTGTATATCCCACAACATAAACCAAGCCTTACCTCACCCTTATCCTCAGGACATACACAAAGAGACTCCATTACCAGGGCCCACATCCTCAGTAAGTGTGTGCTGCTCGACAGGAGATTCCCTCCTTAATATACAAGGCCAACGCCACTCACCAACACCTGCAACCGCGTCTGCAATCGCCCGTTGTAAGCAAGCACGCCGATCACATCGTCAGAAGTGTGTACCCAGTTCTGATCTGATCATTGTTTCCCCTGATGGGGTGCCGGAGTGAAGCCATGTCTCAGATATCCCAATTTGCATCAAAGTCAAAGTCACGCACTAAATGAAACACATTTCCTCAAACCCTGTATTGAGGGATGTAATGTTAAGGTGCCGGGCGACTTTGAAGACGCCCCGTGCCCCCACATCCCAGTTAGTTTCCCGGGACCAGAGAAAAACATCGCAGCTCCCAGAGGGGTCATGCGTCCCCGCTGATGGTATTCCCAGGCCCCGGGACTCAAATCGGAGACTAGACATGTCCTCACACCTAGGTCATCGGCTGGTAGCTGCATCCAGAATACCGCAAACCCGCAGTAATAGTTGCGTTCACAAAATAGAGATCCCAAGCGAAGAGTAAACACCTCTCCTTGGGAGAAGTGCACACCATCCCGGGTGAGGGTCCGCCTGCTACACACGAAGTGTTTGCTCTTCGACGAATTTCTACGTCGAAGTTAATTGCACACATGAGCTCCAACTGAAAGGTTGAAGTCATGTAGAGCTTTATAGCCCAATGTCCACGTCGAATTAGTACACTGTCCAAGAAAATTTTAGAAATTTTTTGAAATTTGGGTTTTGACAAGTGAACAGGCAGATCCGCCATGCTGTTGGAGGGCCTCCCGCGCTTACCATGCCCGTGCCGTTGTAAAACCCCGGACCCCCCCGATACCCTTTTCCTACAAGTTGTTGGCACCAACCACTATGAATTATAAATTACAGATAAACCTTGATAACCTACATAATTTAACAATCTATTTCTTATATATCTACTATTTTCCCCCCAGGCCCCACCCCCCCCCCCCCCCCCCCCGGACAGCACTCAAGGGATAGGCCCCTTTGAAAAACGCACTTACTACTAGAGGTGTCCTCAAATGTGAGGCACCTTCAAATACAAACATTCTTAAAACTGCAGT